>NC_139250.1:43069448-43368162 GCF_977018435.1 Lepisma saccharinum | reverse complement strand
ATCGTAAAACCACGCCCCCTAAATCAACGGAAGACTAGAACGGTAGACATGTGCAGCTAGAGGCAACAGTCGTGTATTGCGTTTGGTGCTGTCGACTACCTTTTGGTACGACTCTCTGATCTTTGACGTTCTCTACCATGTTACCTATAACACGCGATGAATTGCAAGTGCTTCTTTAAATACAATTCCGGAACATTTGTGGTAAAGGTGCTAACCACAATTTCTTAAATTACGTTATTTGTTGGAAATGGACACGTGGATTGCGAAAAAGACCATTTCGACAGTCTGCAAATTATAAGTAATTTTTGGCAATGAAAAATGTTCTACGTCGGAATCCAATCAAGGCGTACGTTGGTCAACGAGGATTTGACGATCAAAAAGTGAAGGAAGTTGGACACCCACACCTTTTTCCAGGACTACGAGAGTGGCAACATCCAAAATCAAGGTAGGAAACAGTGGATTTGTTACATTAGTGGTGAATAGAAGTGCGACAGACAAAAAGCACGAGTTTAATATTTGAGCCCGATATGTGTGAGTTGCTTACGAAGTGCGCCATATTACAGAAATAAACCATCCTTGTACAAAAATGTAAAAAATTCACGTAATTGAGAACTGAATACGGCTTGTTGTAAAATAAACTGTTCTCTTCGATAGTGCGTCGTCTGTCCCTCACTTTAAATTTATAAAATGGAAACTCAAAATACGCGGATGCAAAATTGGGTACCATATTAACTATTCTGCAATGTGCTTACACCAACATTTATATTAACTAGAACAACGGTTGGCATTTTTTATAAGACACCTCGCATCAGGTAATCGCGACGAAATTTCGTTAACGTAACTTCCCCTCACATTTCTCCTTTTTGGTCGTTTAGACTTAGTTAAAACTTTGTTGTAATTGAATGAGGCAATGAAACACGTAATTTGGGAATGAGCATCTAAAGGGGTGGAACCTTTCTTATACGTACCAATAAGATTTTTTGTAGTTTCTTGGTGACGTTTGTCTTTTTCAAAAATGTGGGTTTTCCACATTTTTATGAACTTGTGATCACGAACAAATCGGTGGTTATTTATTATTGAAGGTGTAAGAAGTGTTCTTTGATTAATGTAATGTAGAATGAAGGAAACTTAAAACTTGGATATAAATGCAAGTTAAAATAAATTGTATACCTTTGACTTAGTTCGATGCGTCGACCTTTTTGAATTCGTTGTTGAGTTCATTGATTATTACTGGAAAAATTACGCTTAAAATCGTTGTAAATTGTTAGAATGCCAAAAATGAGTTACACTATTGTTATTAAATTGTTAAAATTGAATCTTTGACTTTTTTGTTGATGCAATTTACTCTAAGTACCTTCCTAATTCGTCGTGCGCTTACACTTACTAGTATGCAAGAGTGTGTGCGATATAGTAGTTAGTGATTGGTAGATTGGTAAAAAGTTGTGTAGTGATAGTTTAGTGACATAATTTATTATGCAGGGATTGCGCAACGCATTTTTGAAAAACTTTATTGGGAATACGTTCTCCTCCCTTTGGAAATACTTTGTATAAATAATTGCTTTGTGGATATCATTGTAAAGATTGTTACACTCCCCTTTTTCATAATCACTACCCCCCCCCCCCATTTAGATTTTGTGACGTATGCCGAGGTGCATATAATTTAGATCCAGGACTCTAGGAAATTGTTTGTAACAAAGAGTGGCCCAGTTTACCCAAAAGATAAAAGCACCCGGCAACTTGGACGTTACAGTCTCTATCCTCGTGTATCTATCACTAGTTTCCTTAGGCTTGATTTTATATTTTTCCTTCAAACGAGATTTGGCAATTAAACATTTATATTTTCAAGGAACTGCTTTCAATGTCTCAGGCCAATCAATTTGGTTTAAAACAGCATCTCTTATTTCATGATGCAAAAATAATTCATTTGGAGTGTATCCCGTTACTTCAGATACGGAGTTATTTAATAGTCCTAAAACAAAACTTAAATATTTTGACCAATGTTCATGATTTTTGTTTATGTACAGTCGTAATAACCTATTTCACTCCTTGTTGTATTGTTCAATAGGATTGGCAAACTGAGAATAAACTGAAGTTGTGATATGCCTTATTTTAAATTCTTCCACAAAAGTTTTCCATTCTTGTGACTTGAATTGCGAACCATTATCAGACAGTAGACTATTACATACAGGATGATGATAAAAATATTGCAGTTTAAATTTATGAATTACTTCTCTAGATGTTGCTTTCCTTAAAGGATATGCCATAAGAAACTTAGACATTACATCTATTACAGTCAATATAAATGTGCAACCTTGAGATTTCGGAAGTGGTCCTATCAAATCAACTGAAATCAAATAATGTGGACTGGTAGAATAAACGTGTAAATCATCCTTTTCATTTTTCAAAACAACTTGTTTAGTTCTGGCGCAAGTTAAACAATTCTTGAAATACTGTTTAATACTGAAGTTCATCTTTGGCCAATAATATAATTTCTTACATTTACTGAAAACCTATCTATATCCAAAATGTCCTTGCAAATCATACAGTTTATGTAAGATTTTCGGTATTAATGAAACTGGCACAACTAATCTCCAATTATCTTCAGAAACACATTTTAAAAATATCTTGGAAAGCATTCTGAGTCTTACAAGACTTGGAAAATTTCAGTTCTCAATCTTCTGAATTAAAGCACTACAATATGCGTTACGATGTTGAGACTCCTTCCAGAATTCCAAAGTATCATCTTCAATAATATCCAATTTTAAGATATTAATAAACAAATCAGATAAAGAAATATTTCCTGTAGTAGTGTCAGGATATCGACTTAATGTGTCAGCCGCTTGATTGTTTACTCCAGAAACATGGTGGATATCATAATCAAAACTTTGTAGTTTTAAACACCATCTATTTAAACGTGGATTTAAAGTTCTTGCTGACTCCAGCCAAGAAAGAGATTTGTGATCTCTGAACAAATTAATTTTAATTCCTTCTACATAAATATAAAATTTCTCAAAAGCAAAAATAATTGCTAAACATTCGATTTCATGTGTACTGTAAGATAACTCAATACCACGATACTTGCATATTGAATAATCCTGGGGTTATCTTCTGGTGTCTCTCCATTTTGCCATAAAACACCTCCAAAACCTTTCTTTGAACCATCTAAATTTATGTTAAAAGGTTTAGAAAAATTAGGCTGTGTTAAAGCTTCTGGAGATATAACCAAATCACGTAACCTTTCAGAAGCTTCTACATGCACTTCCATCCACGTCCAGAGAATATTCGACTTTAGAAGTTCATAAAGTGGGTGGGCAACTTCTGCAAATTTATTCACGAATTTTCTTCTCCAGTTAACTAAACCCAAGAATTTTCGAAGTGACCTTTTGTTATTTGGTGTTGGAAAATTTATTATAGCAGAATTCTTGCTACTATCTACCTTAATTTCATTTCCAGAAAAATATGTCCAAGAAAAGCAATTTCTTTAGAAGCAAATTTGCACTTTGAAAACTTGATGGACATATTAACATCTTTCAATTTTTGCAGAACAGGTTCCAGGTGTGTTAAATGCTTGCTCCTGCCAAGTTTTACTAAAGATCAAGAGATCGTCTAAATAGCAAACAACAAAGTAGTTGAATTCTCGAACCCGAATTTCTCGAAAAAACAAGTATTGATCCTATAGTCGAAATGTGATAATTAAAACGCTTTCTAGCCTCTGAAAAGCATAATAATTCAACATTTTAATTAAAGTCATCTATGGCTTGGTATGTAGACAAGATTAATTTCATACGAATACCACCATTGAACGCGTATTTTTCGATCGGTCAAGTATACATCCTATAGTCCAAATGTCAGAATTAAAACGCTCTTCAGGCCCTGAAGAGCATAATAATACACCATTTTTATTAAAATCATTTCTGGCTTGGTCTGTATGAAAATGAGTTTCAAGTAAGTATTAGCATTTAAACGAATTTCTCGAAAAATTAAGTTTATATCCAATAGTCGAAATGTCATAATTAAAACGCTTTAATGTCTCTAGAAAGCATAATAATTTTACATTTTAATGAAAATCATCTCTGGCTTGGTCTGTAGAGAAAATGAGTTTCAAACGAGTACTAGAATTGAACGTGAAAATACTCGAGACATCAAGTTTCGATCCTATAGTCAGAATGTCATAATTAAAACTCTTTTCAGGCTCTGAAAGGGTTAATAATTCAACATTTTAATGAAAATCATCTCTGGCTTGGTCAGTATAGAAAGTGAGTTTCAAGTGAGTATTTGCATTAAACGCGAATGTAATAATTAAAACTCTTTTCAGACTCTGAAGGGATAATAATTCAAGAGTTTAATGAAAATCATCTCTGGTTTGGTCTGTACTTAAAATTATTTTGAAACGATTGATGGATTGATTGATTGATTTAGTTCATTTTACTTCGCTTTTTTGCCTCTTGTCTAATTTTCGAAGATGGGGATTGCTAGTGTCGTAGAGTCATGAGCATTTTACATTGTACTCAGTAAATCACTGTTCTACTTCACAGCAAATTATGAAATAACATTAATGTATATAGTTCAAAATCACAACTCTGTTATCTGATGAGTATACTTATTATTTGCACTGATTAAATACATTAATTATGCAAAAATTACTAAGATTCGAACTATATGCAAAACGTTCTTGTTATCTCTTTTCAAATGTTTCTTACAACTGGTTGCTACGCAACAAAACAGTATGCTATGACATTTCTTTCTTTTTCTTTTACACAAGAAGTGATTATATATTTTACAATTTGAAAACAGTCACAACATTCTCCCTCCTTCGGAGAAAAATTTTAGAACATTGGTTTTAAAATTTTTAGATAACATGATGAAAACAAACTTCCTCATGACATACATATTGTCATTAATTAACACAGAAAATATTTTAAAACATATCATAATTATTGAAAACATATTAACATTTCTTAATAAATTGCTGTTGAAATCTTTTGAAAGTTTACATAATTCGTCCTTTCTTTCCTGGCTACAATTGAATTTCTTTAAATTGGATACATTATGTGTTTGTACAGTTCCCTTTCCATCCAACGATAACAGTTCACAACAGTTACCATTGGATTCTTTAACTAAATATGGACCAAGCCACAAGTCCATAAATTTGTGTATTCGTTTACACTCAGCACAGCTTTGTCCATGGTTTTTAACTAATACTATATCATTGGTCTTGTAACGATTTGTTGCAGTAAAATTAGCAAAATCTTACAACTTTCCAACTTCGTTGAAAAAAAATAAATGCTCCGCTCAAAATTACGCGATGTATAATCGCTCATGATTTAATTCTCATGAGTTACGACAGATGGCTCCTATAATCACTCTCCTGTTATCGAATCGTAAAACCACGCCCCCTAAATCAACGGAAGACGAGAACGGTAGACATGTGCAGCTAGAGGCAACAGTCGTGTATTGCGTTTGGTTCCGTCGACTACCTTTTGGTACGACTCTCTGATCTTTGACGTTCTCTACCATGTTACCTATAACACGCGATGAATTGCAAGTGCTTCTTTAAATACAATTCCGGAACATTTGTGGTAAAGGTGCTAACCACAATTTCTTAAATTACGTTATCTGTTGGAAATGGACACGTGGATTGCGAAAAAGACCATTTCGACAGTCTGCAAATTATAAGTAATTTTTGGCAATGAAAAATGTTCTACGTCGGAATCCAATCAAGGCGTACGTTGGTCAACGAGGATTTGACGATCAAAAAGTGAAGGAAGTTGGACACCCACACCTTTTTCCAGGACTACGAGAGTGGCAACATCCAAAATCAAGGTAGGAAACAGTGGATTTGTTACATTAGTGGTGAATAGAAGTGCGACAGACAAAAAGCACGAGTTTAATATTTGAGCCCGATATGTGTGAGTTGCTTACGAAGTGCGCCATATTACAGAAATAAACCTTCCTTGTACAAAAATGTAAAAAATTCACGTAATTGAGAACTGAATACGGCTTGTTGTAAAATAAACTGTTCTCTTCGATAGTGCGTCGTCTGTCCCTCACTTTAAATTTATAAAATGGAAACTCAAAATACGCGGATGCAAAATTGGGTACCATATTAACTATTCTGCAATGTGCTTACACCAACATTTATATTAACTAGAACAACGGTTGGCATTTTTTATAAGACACCTCGCAAAAGCATACATCAGGTAATCGCGACGAAATTTCGTTAACGTAACTTCCCCTCACATTTCTCCTTTTTGGTCGTTTAGACTTAGTTAAAACTTTGTTGTAATTGAATGAGGCAATGAAACACGTAATTTGGGAATGAGCATCTAAAGGGGTGGAACCTTTCTTATACGTACCAATAAGATTTTTTGTAGTTTCTTGGTGACGTTTGTCTTTTTCAAAAATGTGGGTTTTCCACATTTTTATGAACTTGTGATCACTAACAAATCGGTGGTTATTTTTTACTGAAGGTGTAAGAAGTGTTCTTTGATTAATGTAATGTAGAATGAAGGAAACTTAAAACTTGGATATAAATGCAAGTTAAAATAAATTGTATACCTTTGACTTAGTTCGATGCGTCGACCTTTTTGAATTCGTTGTTGAGTTCATTGATTATTACTGGAAAAATTACGCTTAAAATCGTTGTAAATTGTTAGAATGCCAAAAATGAGTTACACTATTGTTATTAAATTGTTAAAATTGAATCTTTGACTTTTTTGTTGATGCAATTTACTCTAAGTACCTTCCTAATTCGTCGTGCGCTTACACTTACTAGTATGCAAGAGTGTGTGCGATATAGTAGTTAGTGATTGGTAGATTGGTAAAAAGTTGTGTAGTGATAGTTTAGTGACATAATTTATTTTGCAGGGATTGCGCAACGCATTTTTGAAAAACTTTATTGGGAATACGTTCTCCTCCCTTTGGAAATACTTTGTATAAATAATTGCTTTGTGGATATCATTGTAAAGATTGTTACACTCCCCTTTTTCATAATCACTACCCCCCCCCCATTTAGATTTTGTGACGTATGCCGAGGTGCATATAATTTAGATCCAGGACTCTAGGAAATTGTTTGTAACAAAGAGTGGCCCAGTTTACCCAAAAGATAAAAGCACCCGGCAACTTGGACGTTACAGTCTCAATCCTCGTGTATCTATCACTAGTTTCCTTAGGCTTGATTTTATATTTTTCCTTCAAACGAGATTTATGCTAAGTCCCCAAAACATATACAAATACAATCAATAAAAACTACTTGAAAAGGGAAAACTGTCTACAGACTCACAGACTTGATGTAAAATAACAGCAAAACTTAGAAGCATGCACAGTCAATAGTGCTCAATTTGCATACAATTCACATGCAAACTCTAATGAAAAGGTTCAAAACAGTCTCCCAGCTCAGTTCTCATCTATACTTGGACAACAAAATCCTGCAACAAATTCTCAGAAATGCTACCTTTCCTACCCTTGCTTGAATAGCTAAACTGCAATCTTCATACTAAAATATTGAAAAAAAAGGCATATCTATGTACATAAAATTGTGTACACATATGTTTGTCTGCGTGTACTCTTAGATAAATTGATAAAAAAGCAATATAGTTATAAATCAAAGACTATACCTAATAATATTAATTTCAAAATAAGCTGATAGAAAAAGATATAATAACTACAGTATAAGCTTTTAATTTTTGTTAATTACAAAAAATAAAAGTTAAATACAGTAAATAAACTTGGTCCCTTACATTGAAAAAGGAACATAAATTGAGAGTATTTGAAAATAAAATCCTTAGGAAAATATTTGGACCTAAAACAGATGAGGAGACAGATGAGTGGAGAAGGTTACATAATTTGGAAGTACATAATTTGTATTCATGTCCAGATATTATTAGAATGATTAAATCAAAAAGACTTAGGTGTGTAGATCCTGTGGTACAAATGGGAGAGGAAAGAAAAGTATACAGGATTCTTGTTGGGAAACCTGATGGTAAAAGACCAATAGAAAGACCAAAACAAAGATGGAGGGATAATGTAGAGATGGACCAAAAGGAAATTGGTAGGAAAGGAAAGGAGTATATAGATCTTGCTCAGGACAGGGACAGATGAAAGGCATGTGTTGCTGCAGCCATGAACCTTCGGGTTTAAGAAGGCTAGAGAGTTAGTTAGTTATACATTAAATAAGCATAATATTTGAATTGTAAGTAGAGAATATAACAAATGTACAATGCATTGTGCGAAAACTATGTCAACTTTGCATTATAAGCAGAAAATTAAACCAGTTTGCCTTAGAAATACATTTTAAAAATAGCCCAAAATAGCATGCGTAATAGAAAATTAAGAAAACTTTCTGAAGCATAAAAGTACTGACTAGTGCTGAATGAATCAATTACTGTAAAATATTATTCTCTGATTCAAGTAATTTAACTGTAAACATCATCTTTTGTGTGTAAAATATAATTGTTAGTTGAACTGATAAGTACAAATATTAACTTTATACGCCTTGATACACTCTAAATAACATAACTTTGATATATAAATTAGTAACAATTTGTTAAAATTAAGTTAAACTGTAGAATTGTTTTCTTAAATAAATATAAATATAAAGTAAAAATAATAAACAAATAATTCCTTCTTTTCCTATTTAAAGGATGCCAAACACTGTAAACCAGTTGTTAGTGGCTAAATAACATAAAATTTGAAGGCAGTAACAATATTTTTAAAAAATACTGTTTTTTACCTAACTTTGTGAATTAAATACTAGTACATTTTGTCAAATTATAAATAAAATATACCTATTTCTTTGGTATTTGTACTAAAGTGAAGAAAATGTTACTAAAACTTGGCTAGTTCAGTAAATCTGAGAGTTTTAGCTTTATTTGTCCGTAACTGGATATAATTGTAACTTGTTAATCTCGCCAAACACAATATTTACCTCAATTTTGGAAGCTAGCTGAACTTTAGCGTTTCGAATTACATATAGTGAAGGCCTCTATAGTGGAAAAATACACCCAGTCTGTAAAAATTTGGAAATGTTGTCTCCTTCTCTGACGAACCAGACCAAGAGTGTTCTCAAGTGTTTCAATATATTTCTTAACATAACTAACTTTTCAAGAAAATAATACCTTGTGCCCAGATAGCTTAGTTGGTATAGCGTTAGGCTTTTAACCTATCTGTCCAGGGTTCGAGTCCCTGTCTGGGCGATTACAATTTTTAAATTTTGTCATCGGATCTTTTGCAACAGTAAGTCGTAAGTAAGCTTTTAAGTTTCTCGATTATCAGCATCTTTAGCTAACAGTACAGCATAACCAGTATTATTATAATAGAAATGTTCTGGTGGTAGAACCTACACCTACTGTAATATCTCTGTGATATTAACTTACATGCAGCTCATAACTTTTGGGACTGTTTCTCCTCCGTTACATTTCCTCGCCATTTACCCTTAGCGTCGCGATTAGCCTCAGAAGCAAAAAAAGCTAAATCTTATATTTGTTCTTTTTATATCTCTGAAACCACCTATACTATAGAACTACATTTAATGAATTTTGCAGTCTTCCTGTTTGATCTGTTAAATAATCCAGTCAATAAAAATATACTTGCATAGAAAAATCTGTTTTTCAGATACTTTAATCAGGTAATCTGCTTTTGCGTACTTCCTCAGAAATATACACAATCATAGTTATTTATAAATGTAGCACCTGATATAGAATAAGTCGAAATCTAGTTAGAGTTGGCCTGTAAGTGCTTCTGGTACATATAGTTACTTGAAAAAGCAAATATTGGGTGTATAAAAAATAGCATTCTTGTGAAACAGTAAAAAATCAACCTCATTTCCTCGTAGCATTAGTTGCAACTGCTTCTTGCAGGTTAACAAAGCTCTGGCGTGTGGGCCTACATCACCTACAATCCTTTGTAAAGTTCGTGTTGTCCTATAAATTGTCGATATACATGCTAAGTCCCTAGTTACAGCCTAAGCTTTAAGTTTCAATCTGAGGATTTCAGTGTTCAGATAGTGATTGTAGCCTAGTGTAATAAACCAAATGGAAATAACCCAAGTGTTGATGCACCCAAAAAACCAGTTATACTTCAAAATACCTTGAAAAAGGCTATAAGGCTAAATAATTCTTCTAGAATAGTAAAAAAGTTTGGAAAGTGGACCTATGGTTCATATAGTCAGTCGTCTGTGAACTTCGTCTTGTCCTGTGAATTGTCAATATATTGATAAATGGTTATATTTTTTTTTAAAAAAAAGGAACAATGTTCGTAAGCGTCCAGTTATGGACCCTTCGGTAAAGGCATTTCAGTCTTTATAGACACACAATAATTTTCGTTACACTAAAAATTAGGCAAATAATCGAAATGTTAAACATTTCGTGTACTTTATCCAGTAAGCCTTAGCTAGAAATACAATAACAGCGTTACAGACATAAAAATTAAGCAAGCTTTGATATTCTAGTAGCACATAATAAATATAAAATATCCTTTAAAATACTCTGACAAATAGTTGTGGGTTATCTGAAATGAAAATTTTCAAGCCCTCTCTCCTGCATAAATAGGCTCTAGAATTCACTAAGCCTCAAAATAATATTGGGTACATAAAATAAAAAGCAGATGGAGAGTGGTGCTGATCGCATCATCTCCAAACAGCAAAAACAAAAGTATATGGATGGAGCCCTACCTGATATATTTTGGAAACTTTACCTAGTATAAAAGTAACAAAATACTCAGCAAACTCTAAAATAAACAAACTTTCCTACGTAGCAGGCGTAACCGGACCTAAATAAATACATATAGAAATACAGAACCAAAAATAGCATAGTGGAAATCAGTAAACCCTAATAATAATAATAATAATAATAATATATTCTGTGGCTTACATTTTAGCTAAAAGTACTTTTTTTTTAGTGTTTTTGAAAAAAATTAAATAAATACTAAACTCTAAGTTAAAAATTTGTAAATGTATACAAAACAAAATAAATAAAAATTAATACATACCCTGCAAAAAATCAGTAAAAAAGTTGAAAACATCTCTTTGTGTATCCAAAATATAATAACAAATCCTTCCTGACTAGATTAAATTGTGTTATTTGAGCAATATTAAGCCTAAACTTGTAAAATAAAAGGGTAAAACTTGACAAAACACATTTCATGTGTACAAAATATAATTCAAAACACATTTAAATTGTGTTATTTGAGTAAACTTGGAGAATAATCCTGTAAACTTGGAAAAATATCTCTCTCTCTCTCTCTCTCTCTCTCTCTCTCTCTCTCTCTCTCTCTCTCTCTGTGTGTGTGTGTGTGTGTGTGTGTGTATGTGTGGATGTGTGTGTGTGTGAGAGTGCGTGTGTGTCCAAAATGTAATAAAAACACGTTCAAATCGTGTTATTTGAGTAAATATTAGGCTAAACTTGTAAAATAAACAAATAAAAGTTGAGAATACACACTCTGTGTGTCGAAAATGTAACTAAAAGTCTTTCCTGAATAGTATAAATAGTGTTATTTTGGTAAAAATAAGCCTAAACTTGTGAAATAAACAGATAGAAATTGAGATCACACACTCTGTGTGTCGAAAATATAACTAAAAGTCTTTCCTGAACAGATTGAATTGTGTTATTTTGGTAATAATAAGCCTAAACTTGTGAAATAAACAGATAGAAGTTGAGAACACACACTTTGTGTGTCGAAAATGTAACTAAAAGTCTTTCTTGAACAGATTGAATTGTGTTATTTTGGTAATAATAAGCCTAAACTTGTGAAATAAACAGATAGAAATTGAGATCACACACTCTGTGTGTCGAAAATATAACTAAAAGTCTTTCCTGAACAGATTGAATTGTGTTATTTTGGTAATAATAAGCCTAAACTTGTGAAATAAACAGATAGAAGTTGAAAACACACACTTTGTGTGTCGAAAATGTAACTAAAAGTCTTTCCTGAACAGATAGAATTGTGTTATTTGAGTAAAAAATAGGCATAAACTTGTAAATAATGAATTAAAAGTTGAAAAAATCTCTTTGTAAATACAAAATTTAATAAAAAATGTTGCCTGAATAGTACAAATAGTGTTATTTTGGTAAAAAAATTAACATAAAGTTGTAAAATAATAAGTTAAAAGTTGAAAAAATGTCTTTGTGAGTGCAAAATTTAATAAAAAATGTTGCCTGAATAGTACAAATAGTGTTATTTTGGTAAAAAATTAATATAAAGTTGTAAAATAATAAATTAAACATAGAAAAAAATGTTTTTTGTGAGTGCAAAATTTAATAAAAAATGTTGCTTGAATAGTACAAATAGTGTTATTTTGGTAAAAAATTAACATAAAATTGTAAAATAATAAGTTAAAAGTTGAAAAAATGTCTTTGCGAGTCCAACATTTAATAAAAAATGTTGCTTGAATAGTACAAATAGTGTTATTTTGGTAAAAAATTAACATAAAGTTGTAAAATAATAAGTTAAAAGTTGAAAAATGTCTTTGTGAGTGCAAAATTTAATAAAAAATGTTGCCTGAATAGTACAAATAGTGTTATTTTGGTAAAAATTAACATAAAGTTGTGAAAATGTTTGACATAAAGTCAAAGTTTGGTAAAAAATAAACTCAAAATTAAGTTAAATAGCACACAGTAACATACATTTACTACCTAAATCAATAATCAAAGGGTCCTAGGTTCGTTACCCCGTGATAAAAGCAAATGGTGAAAACTGTAGGCCCCGTCCCTAATAGCTCTCCCTTCTTCATAGTACAGATAAAAAAACCCTGCGCTAAAGCGTCCTGTGCCTTGGAGGCAAACCTGAGCGGAATATTAATTGGCGGCGGAAACCGCATAGCTTCAGAGATTTGACCCTTGCTGCGCATTCTCAGACATCCTTTGTTGTCTGGTTGAATACCTCCCCTGCCCTACGGCATTGCATAGCTTTCCCCTGTTATTGCGTACTGGTTAACCTTGAAAAAACCGGTTCTGAAAACCTACCGACGCGTTCTCTGATTGGTCAATCAGATTCCTTCTTTGTCCTGACGTTGTGACGTCATTTGACCTTGAGCGCGCTTCCCCAAAATTCCTTTCTTCTATACCTGCGCTGAATATTAATTCATTCTCTCTGTCTGGCATCAGAGCCGAGTCGAGATTCTAAGACAGTATTCTGTCTAGCGTGTTGCACCACCTTGTTTCATACCATAATAACATACATTATTACATAGTACTAATTAATAATATTACATATCGTGGGTTCGAGTACCGGGACCGTTTTCTTTTGTACCATTACCACCGTTCATAGCGGTTCATAAACCATAGAAAACTTATTTTCAATACTATAAACATTAATATTATCGATTTATACATTACATACTTTGTAGTAATGAATATAAAACCATATGCATAACATTTAGTACCTCTAATTACCTTCTATATACATATTTTTCATAAAATAAATAATTATATATTCATATAAAGTTATAAACATGCAAATACATAAATGTAAAGTATTCTAAGTACTTGCTAATGAATTCTAAGTACATGCGAATTAATTAAAACCCGTGCAAATTAGTTATAAGTACGTGCAAATTAAAGACCACCCATGCAGCGAGCGAGCTTATCTCATTCAACCTCTACTCCCAACCCCAAATATGCTGCATTTCACTGGTCTCGTTTTTGTTTCAGTAAAAAGAAGTGGTATTTCCCTTTTGTTTTTCCTAACTGTACCGACCAAAGTTAATCGATGATTTGTGAGCAGACTACTGGCAAGGGGAATAGAAGTAAACCAGTTATCTGTAGTGATGTTTCTCCCACTTTTTGAAATTGGTTGCGCCAATCTCTCAACAATACTCTGTGCACTATTGGATACACCGAAAGGGCCTTCTGAATATATTGTCGGAAACGACACTTTCCCCGAAATGCTTCTAGCATCTCGTCTATTGTAACATACTCTCCAGGTGAGTAAAATAGCTTGCAAAACTTTGGAAAATATCCCTTATAGGAGCAAGAATATCAGAAGTTCTCCTTTCCATTCTGGTGTTTATATTATCAAACCGAATAGCTCGAAGGAGAAACTGAAATCTTGTGAGGTTCATGGTTGTTCGGAAACGTTCCACACCAGTTCCATCTGTTGCCCACACGTCTCTCAAATTACTTTTCCCGTGTTTCATAACACCTAGTAAATAAAATAGTCCTAAAAGAGCCTTAATTTCAACTTTGTTGGTATCTGCAGCATCCCTCGGTCTATCAAACTTATATTTTTATCTTGCAATCAAGATGTTTGTGTATTCTACTTTTTGGTCCAATATCTCATTAGGAAAAAAACAGATGCCACACATCTAAAGGAGAATTAGCATGCCGTGCTTCTTTTGTTTGTCCAGGCAGGTGAACGACGATGTTGCGAGGTGTGGTAGGTGGTATTATCTTATATCATCGCGAAGACTTAAATGTCAAGGTCCTTTCAACATCCACCAATTATGAAAATACCGATGAAGTTGAAATTATAAACATAGCGATAAAGATTCGAAACACAACCCCAGGAATAATCGGGATATACAAAGCACCCAATATATCCTACACAAAATCATCACGTTTAGAAACCGCAATCTCTGAAGTTTTCCCGCGTGTTGACAAATTGATTATTTTAGGAGATACAAACGTACACTTTCTTTCGCAACACAAACCGGAGACAAAATACTTTCGGCCAATTCTTAATTCTGTCGGCCTTACGCAAATTATCAATAAACCAACTAGAATAACGGAAAATAGCGAATCATTCCTGGATGTCGTAATAACAGATGACCCTGCCATTGTACGTTCATCAAATATAACCGCACTTATCGGAAACTCAGATCACTGCATGGTAAGTGTCACCCTTGCCATTGAAAAACCGAAAACAGAAAAACATTATGTCACATACCGTAATTTCTCAAATTTCAATAAGGAGAAATTTGATGATGATGCTGCAAAAATTGATTGGGCACAAATTAACAACTACGACAACATCGAAGATAAGGTACAGTATACCTCTACCAATATTATCCACCTTTTTGACAAACATGCACCTCTCCACTAAACCGGTTAAGCATAAAAGTGTTCCTTGGATATCCGAAAACACGAAATTACTCATGAAACTTCACGACAGAGCTTTATTAAAATATAAACATGAGAAGACAAACCACAACTGGGAACACTACAAGTAACTAAGAAACTTTACAACTACGGTGCAACGACAAGAGAAGAAAGCATTCTTTAACCATCACCTACGATCTAATAAAAACAACAAAGACCTGTGGAGCAAACTCAAGGCGTGGGGAGTATATAGTAAAACTACTAATAATGAAATACCCTCTGATATACGAGAAGTAGATAAAATAAACGAACATTTTTCAAACATCTGTCGTGAGGCCGACTGCTCGATATCAGCCTTAAATAAAACCAGTAATTTGTTTAACTCCAAAATACTTAATGAAAGTGCACAACAATTTCATCTTAAAGAAATCAGTGAATATGACACAATTAAAGTAGTAAATAATATACGATCCAATGCCTCTGGCAATGATGGAATAACAATAAAAAAGTTCAAACTATCACTTCCGTTTATCTTAAGTCACCTGACACACATAATAAATTTCTCCTTTCGGACTGGACAATATCCAATCAGTTGGAAAACAGCGCGCGTGATCCCTCTACCTAAAAAAAAAGTAACATCGTCCTTAAACGATCTTCGTCCTATAAGTCTACTACCCACCCTTTCCAAGATCACCGAAAAAATTGTTTACAATCAAGTTAGAAATCATGTGAACAGCCTCAATCTCCTTTCAAAATGCCAATCGGGCTTCCGCAATGCTCACAGCACGGCGACGGTGTTGCTAAAAGTCACCGATGATATATTTCGCTCAATGGACAAGAGTATGACAGTTGCTCTGGTTTCACTGGATCTGACAAAGGCTTTTGACAAGGTTCATCACGACCTACTCTTAAGCAAGTTGAAATATTATAATTTTTCACTCAAATGGTTCAGATCGTACTTGACAAACCAGCAACAGAACGTGTTCCTAAAAACTGCCACGCCCTCTATCTCGAACACGCTTCCGCTAGAAACTGGCATTCCGCAAGGATCAATTCTAGCTCCTCTCCTATATACAATCTTCACAGCAGATTTAGAAACCAACATAGAGCATAGTACCGTACACTTTTATGCAGATGACACCCAAATTCAAATCCCATTTCTACCAAAATCAGCAGATTATGCAATAGCATTACTTAGCAAAGATTTGGCAGTCATAAATACCTGCTATAATGCAAATGGTCTGAAAATAAATCCACAAAAGTCTGTTTTCACCGTCATCGGTTCCAAGAATAGCCTCGCTATGATAAACCCGAATAATCCACGGGTCAAAATAGAGACATCCGAAATACCACATTCAAAAAGTATAAAGAATTTAGGAGTGATGTTAGACGAACACTTGAACTGGGACCTTCATGTTCAAGAGCAAACTAAGAAAGCGTACGCAGCACTAAGATCCCTCTAAAAATTCAATGAATATTTAAATACAGATATTAAAATGAAACTTGTGCAAGCACTGATTCTCCCTCTTCTAGACTACTGTGATATAGTATACGGTGCAAACTTGTCTGTTCGAAATAGAGTAAAAATTCAAAAAGTTCAAAATTCGTGTTTACGCTTCGTTTATAACATTAAAAATTTCGATCATATTCTTCCAACCTTGAACGAGAACAAAATGCAAAACATGAATAGACGTCGCAGACTTCATTTCTGTTGCTTTATACAGAATCTTTGGCATAAAAAAAATCCCGGAACCAGAAGAGAAATACACAACTACAAAACAAGAGGAACAGCGAAACTTGAACTCTTTAAATACTCGCTGGAAAATTTCAAATCGTGTTTTACACTTTCAGCGGCAAAAACATGGAATGAACTTCCGCCCTCCATTACCTCCCTCACCGGTCCTCACAAATTTAAGAATAAACTAAAGAATTTTCTGGTAGATGAGCTATATCTCTGTTCAAGCTCCCACGAGTAACACTACACAATACAGTTTAGATTACATACGAGCCTCGCCAATCCAATCCAATCCTTGACAAATCTACAACTATATTGTAATATTTACGTAACATGTTATGGGTTGTTCTATTGTACCTCACAAAACTACCATAATCATGTACATCAATCTCAACATCCGTGCGTGAATGTCCTGCTCAGAAATGTTTAGTATGTGTGTTTTAATGTGTGTGTGTGTGTGCGTGTGCGTGAATGTTTTTTTTCTCTCTTTTTTACGTGTTGTCTTGTTTTTTTTAAAATCTCGTCTTTGTTCTTTCCTTGTAACTATTTTATTTTATTTTATTTTCTTCTCTTTTTTATGATTTTGTTTATGTACACTAGGTAAATGTCAAACGGGGTTAGGTGGGAGAACCGCTACAGGCTGAACCTCGCCGTTTAATAAAGAAAATTTGAATTTGAATTTGAATTTATGCGGCCACGACCAGCCGTGGGTCTACAATGTATTGCCAATTTTGTTACACGATCTCTTCCAGTATAATTTAAATTGCTGTAATCCCTGGTGTTTGCAAGATTATATTCATCATTTTCCGATTCACCAGAGTTCTCTGTGCCTTCAACATAATCTTCAATATCATCTGGTTCGTCTTCAACAAGTGAACTTCTTTCATCTTCTGATTCACAATGTTCGTCGCCGAAAAGATGTCTCCTTACGCTTTCAACTTGTCTTCCCAGCTTTCTGTGATGTCGCTCTTCTTTCTCGACGCTTTCAAGAAGCCTCTGAATTCGATCCTCTTCTTCTTGGTCCATTTTCAAACTGGAAAATGCAAAGAGTATGTTTTGTAAACTTAAAACACGAGAACTCGCACGCGGTCTAAAGCACCACAGACGAAAAGAACTGTGCCTATTCTCTGGTTCAAGGTCACTCCTATTGTTTCTAACTTGCCAGCAGATCTCCCACATTACCAGCAAGGATAAGGTGGGGGAGGGGCGAAACTAACACGCACGCGCAAGGGGGCAAGCCAAGAAAGAAATTTGCGGTCGAATCCCCGAGACGCGTGTTCTCACGGGTTAACTCTTAGACGCTTAGGCCTTATTCCGAACCATAACCTTCTCACAAAATCACACAACTACAGCATCCCTGATGTAATTTTTACTAAAGTAGACATTCCACCGACCAACACAGATTAGTAAAAAAATCCAGAGAATGTAACCCTAAAACCCAGAAACCGAACATATGTTCCAGTTTCCATTACTGCCCCCCCTCCCCCAAAATTTCCTACTGACACCCTCTCAGGAAGCACTCCTTACATACAACATCCTCAAACTCCATGCTCTCTTAAACACCTCTTACCCCTTATACTAGTTCATAACACCTCTGACAAACGAATCACACTCAAACCCAACACCTCACATGGGCAAGCCACCCTCCTGTCACATAATAGTCGACATGACAGACGCAACAAACACTGATATGACTACTGCTACTACTATATACACATGCACAGAAGACAATCCAGAAAACACAAGACTGAAGGATCATAAAACAATTGATCCCTCTTGCCTCAATATTCAACCTGACTTATCAGAGGAAGACAAACAAAAATCAGAAACTTAATATTTGATTACGCTGATGTTCTAGCTTGGAAAAGTGATAAACTCACCACAACCCCAATTTTTGAGTATGTCATTGACATTGGAGACAATCCTCGTCACCATATGAGACAATACACCATCCCTCTGACTTTAGAAAACAAATTAAAATTGAGATTGACAAGCTTTTACAAGATGGTATCATTCGTAGTTCAGATGGCAGTCCATTTCGACACCCGATCCTCTTATTGCACAAGCGAGACTCGTCGGTCTACCTGGTTTCTTATCTTAGGACGTTGCATAAAATTATTCAGCCTTATTTTCTCCCAACGCTTAACATTGATAATATTCTAGCAGACATAGCAGGCAAGATATACTACACAACTCTTGACCTCAAGCCAGCATTTTCTCAAGTAAAAATAACGGAACCATCATAGAAAATGACCTCATTTGCAATTAGTAATTGCGGAAACTATGACTATGAGCTACTCCCAATGGGCCTGAAGACAGGTATCCAGGTCATGAACAACATAATGTCTATCGTTTTGCCTGGCATAGATAGTTCCGAGAAATATGCATGTACGAATTAAATAATTTGTTACGCAAACTCAGTTGATGCGATGCTACCGATTTTAAACAAAGTCTTTGCTAAATTACGCCTAGCCAATTTGAAACTAGGGCCAAATAAATGTAATTACTGCTATGAAGAAATTCCAGTCTTAGACAACAAAAGGGATTTAAAATTTCTAATCACATCAAGGAATTCAAGGAATTTCCACCACCTAAATTTAAGAATAATCTGAAATCTTTCCTAGGCATATGCAATTTTATCAGGTGCTACGTACAAGGATTCGCGGAAACCGCAGAATGTTTGTTTAATTACTCAAGAAGAATGTAAACTTTCATTGGCATGAGGATCATCAGAAAAGCTTTGAGGCAATAAAGACAAATTTATTTCAGCACCGATTCCTAGATCTTATGACCCAAAGCAAATATCATGTGTACATCGACGCGTGTTACCAAGTCAGGGGCGGCTGTCTTATGCAAAGAGATATTGATGGAATACTACATCCGATAGCCTTTTGCAGCAGACACCTTACAGACGCTGAGAAAATCCAGATGTCTTTTCTGTTGAAATTGCAGCTGCCTTTTATGTCTTAAAAATCATTGAAATTTATCCTAATCAACACACCCTTCACAGTTCTCACAGATAACAATGCACTGTCTTACCTTCAAACGACAAAACAGTTGACCGGGGTCCTGGCTAGAAGATCTCTCTTCTTTCAGGAATTTGATTTTCAAATTTATCATATCCCATCATCACAGAATAACAGAATAATATTGCTGGCGCCATTGTGAGGGATCATGTAGACCCACCTCCTTCCTTGCCCAAAGACACAGCACAAGACACTTCCCCTGACACAGACCAGGAGGACATACTAAACAAGTCTTGACATAGGTACGGTACAAAGAGAATACCCATACTGACAAGCTTTAACACTTTTCGGTCGGGAATCGGATGTGATACAGAGTAAATCAACAGTTCCGGTCGCCCATCTGCTACAATACGATCGCCGTATTTCCGTTGCATTTAAGTTTTCTTGCCCGAACCTTATTCGATTATCGTTGCACACACTTGAAGATAGTTCTATTTTTCGCCACCAGAGAGCATCTTATGCTGGTTGGGTAAAGGCTTACCGTTATTTCGTTGTTTGTTTGATAACGTGTACAGTGTGTTTATCATGATTGACGCCGTCTTGCATAATTTTTCAATAAATATTGTAATGTGTGAATTATAAAAATGAAACATCTAATTGAATTATCTATTTGAAAATAATCTAAGATTTTATTTGATATACGATATATTGTGATACCATTAATAGTGTATTTTTCTGGATTTTTTTAAAAAAAATGCCCTAAAATGTCCGTCCACAGGTAAAAGACTCGTAAAACCCGTCAGACCGGAAAGTGATCAACGTTCATGGAAACCACCCAGACGCTGATAAAAAATGAGAGAAATCAGCCTACTCATTTATTCTTGACAACGGAATCCTCTATAGTAGAACTAAATTTTCACCAATCTACAGAAATACTAAGAAAAGAAGTGTTCCATTAATTAATTCACTGTTAGAAAATGATAGCCGCACATCAAGGTGCTGCTACAACATACTCTCATTACTCTCTACGCTAGTATTGGCCTAATTTAAAGAAATATGTGTACGATTGAGTACGCAAATGCATCGAATGCCAAGTAGCAATAAGAGCTCACCGAGCCGTACGACATGCATTGCAGACAAGGCCACCCGCTAGTCATCCCTTTAGCCAAATGCATATTGACGTAGTTGTACCACTGATTTCAACATTTGACACAGCACATAAATACTATCTGTTATTGACAATCGTACCACATTTTCCATAACTAAGACACTGGCCAACCATGATGCTAACTCAATAGCTAAGGCCCTTGGATCACATGTCACTCTCATTTTTGGTCTTCCGGAGACGATTATACTCGACAGGAGCTCCCCGAATTATCAAAAATTAGTTGTGTTACAATAAAATTCATTGACACTGCTGCCCACCTTAGTAATGGTGTAGTAGAATCATCCTTTCACTACTGAAATCCATTATAAAAACTTATGTGGTGCAAAAATAAGGAAAATGGCATGAACTCTTACTTAGCGCGACCCATGCTCACAATGTAAGTACACACTTTGGTATGAACACCTCCCCCTATTTTTTGCTATTTGGACAACACCCTACACTAATTGCAGATTCAGTTCGCCCTACTATTCCAAACCCCACTATCCACTCCAATGAACACATAATACAACAACTACAAGCCGCACGAGAACTAACACACAAACATTAGCAAAGCGATTTAAGCAGCATAAACGATATGAGGACAAGAGGGACACAACAAACAACCTACTTCCCTGGACAATTAGTGTATATTTTGGACACTACTCCTCACCCCCACGTACCAGGGCATTTTCCTTCTTCTACAAATATGAAGGAAAATAATTTCACAGCACGATGCTAACTCCTATTTGGTAGAGTACACAGATGGTCCTGGCAAATTGAAAATCGACGCTATTACGATTCACCGCTTGAAAATAAGGTACAGTGTCTCTCAAAAGTTTTAGGACAATGACATTTTAAACTAGGCAACCCAATTTACACAAGGCGTTGGTGGGTTGCGTGTAGAGTTAGGCTCAATTTCAGGGTTGCCACATGCACAATAGATATTTATAAAATACCCGAAAGAAATAAAAACCAGCATTATTGTATAAAATTATTAAAAAGATCACTATTATATCGCAAGTGACAAAATTTCTCAAAGAAAAAAAATAGGTTCTCTAGTATTTCATCGCTGATGAGTCTACAGAAAGGAAAAGAGGCGAGAGAAAACGAGAGGTGACAAAGAATATGAGAAAGAGAAAGCGAAAGGAGAAGAGGAAAAGTAGAGGAGAGAAGGAAGAGAGGATGGACGAGGAGAGGAGATGCAGTGAGGAGAATGAAAGAAGATTATAGGAGAAATTAGGAAAATGGAACAAAGAAGAGAAAAGAGGAGGAAAACGAGATGAGAGAAGAGGAGACGAGAAGAGGGGAGTGGGTAGTAGAGTAAAGGAGAGAAGAACGAAAAGAAGAGAAGAAGAGTGCAGTGGAGTCGGAAATCTAAGACAGGAAAAGAGATACGAGTAGTGGAGATGAGTGGGATGGAGATAAGATGCGAGAAAAGCAGGGAAGGCGATATGAGATGAAAGCTGAGCAGAAGGAAGGAAGAGAAGAAGGAGAAGAGAAGAACAGAAGGGTCTGAAGAGAAGAGGTAGTTGCATAAAATATCGTCTCAGCGTCAAGAATTGACGCATTGGTCAAATTATCAACATGAAACATTCAATAACATTTTGAAGTGTATTGGAGAAAGTATTAGATCGGTTCAAAATGTATTTTGGCTTAGTTCAGAGCAAGATAAAATCTTCCATGTAAGATCTTTGATTTTATCTGCGATTATATCAGTAGTGGTAGTGGGGGGTTTCACAAACCTCTATTGGGGCTCGGTGGGGCTCGCCTTAATGGACTTGTCTCGTAAGGCATGAGCCCCCTGAAGCTGGCAGTGTTGCCAGCTGCTTACTCGAAAAAATTACCAAGAGTTTTTTTGGGTCTAACGTAGCCTCAAGCAAGGAGCTGGCAATCTTGCTTGAGGCTCGCCTTAATAGATTTTTCTCGTAAGGCATAAGCTTTATTTTCTTGCAGTGTTGCTAATATTTTACTCGAAAAAATCACCAAGGTTTTTTTGGGGGGGGTAAACCTAGCCTAAAACAAGGAGCTGGCAATCTTGCTTGAGGCTTGGCTTACAGTGCATAAAGCAAGGAGCTGGCAATCTTGCTTGAGGCTTGTCTTACAGTGCATAAAGCAAGGTTGCCAACCTACTGGTATTTTTGCCATAATTTTTTACAAAAAAAAGAGAGGAGAGAGAGAGGGAAGAGTTAAACAACCGACAAGTACCAACACCCATCTACAGCTTTTTTTTGTCTAACCTAACCTAAAGCAAGGAGCTGGCAATTTTACTTAAGACTTGCCTTACAGTGCATAAAGCACTGGTATTTTTTCCATGGCTTTTTACAAAAAAAGAGAGGAGAGAGAGAGAGAGAAGAGTTAAACAACCGACAGCTGCCAACACCCACCCTAACCTAACCTAACCTAACCTAGCCTAACCTAACCTAACCTAACCTAACCTAACCTACTCTAACCTAACCTACTCTAACCTAACCTAACCTAACCTAACCTACTCTAACCTAACCTACTCTAACCTAACCTAACCTAACCTAACCTAACCTAACCTAACCTAACTTAACCTAACCTACTCTAACCTAACCTACTCCAACCTAACCTAACCTAACCTAACCTAACCTAACCTAACCTACTCTAACCTAACCTACTCCAACCTAACCTAACCTAACCTAACCTAACCTAACCTAACCTACTCCAACCTAACCTAACTTAACCTAACCTACTCCAACCTAACCTAACCTAACCTAACCTAAAGCAAGGAGCTGGCAACCTTGCTTGAGGCTTGCCTTACAGTGCATAAAGCAAGGTTGCCAACCTACTGGTACTTTTGCCATGGCTTTTTACAAAAAAAAAAGAGAGGAGAGAGAGAGAGAAGAGTTAAACAACCGACAGCCCACCTACAGTTTTTTTTGTCTAACCTAACCTAAAGCAAGAAGCTGGCAACTTTGCTTGAGGCTTGTGTTACAGTGCATAAAGCAATTTTTGCCAACCTACATATACTAAACAAGAAGATAGGTTAGGTTAGGTTAGGTTAGGTTAGGTTAGGCAACAAACATATATACTGCCGTAAAAGAGAGGGAGATATGGGTGGATGGTAATATAGTATGCGTGTGCGTGTGTGCGTATAATATGTAGCATTATTAACTAGAGTGTGTTGGCAATTTACTTGCAACTAAAAAAAATAGAGATGCCAATTTTGCTGTAAGATAAAGAGAGAGAGATTTATGGCTGGCAACAGTGGTGAGCGATGTCCTCTTATTGTAAATTTTTTCCAAGTTCCAAAAAAAAAGAGAGAGGCCAATATTTATATATTGTGACTTTTGTAAACTTCTCTCGGGGAAACGATGTGCCACACACGCGTGCGCGCGTATGTATTGTGACGCAAACAAACAAACAAAATAATAATTGTTGTTTTTTTAGGATACCTGGCCCCTAACCCCGCCAGGGTGCGTGGTGCCCAACCCAAAAAGGTTCTAACGGCTACGGCTCTAGATAACCGCACCTCTGTAGGGTTTCACGTGTTTTTTTTTTCCCCCAAACTTCCATGAAACCCTACAGAGGACCTCCGTAATGCATGCAACATGTACTAACGACTCTAGTGTTATTTGATGTTGTGATATTTTTGGATATAGAGTTTTATTGTGAGATATAGATAAAAATAATTATGTTTATTATAATATTTTCTTGATGGAGATGGAGAATATGTGTGTGTTACAAATAAAGTTGCATGCTTTTTTTTTCTAGTGTGTGTATGTGTTTTTGATGTTTCGACAGCATCTGAAACGATAAAAAAGAAATTTTATTGTTAATTTTCACGTGTAAAAACAACAACAAATTTTTTTGTGCAAATTTTCTGATTGTCTCTCGTGCTATAGTGCAAAAAAGATATTGTAACTGATAACTAATAAAATTGACATTTGTAACTGATCTGAACTAGTGAAATTCGTATTGTGCCATTGTAACTGATTGTGCTAGTACAAAAAATTTCTTATTTGTGCAAGAAAAGATGTTAAAAAACTTGTTAAAACTGCTCTGTGACTCTCTCGTTCTTCACGTCGTAGGCGAAGGACTTCTCTGCAATCAGGATGACACTGCATAGGGTATCCTCGGGCAAGGCATCGTGGAACTCGCAGACGACCTTGATGTTGGTTCGATCGTTGACCACAATCTTCTTTCTCTTAGATGTGTTGATGACGGTCATGGGTCTCCGTGCTTTGAACTCGCTGGGCGTGTAGTACATGTCCACGCTTCCCTCGGTCACGCGTTTGTAAGCCGAGAACGCTTCGTAAAGTTTGAGGTAATCATTTTTTGTCACGTCGAGGTTGTAATTCTCGCGCGGGAACACTTCGTTGCGTCCGTTCTTCAGATAAACGTTCTTGATTTTGCAGTCGTCGAACTTGCTGGAATCTTTTTCCTGATTCTTGTCCCTCCCGGTCTGAAAAAGCACTACGACGAAATCTGGCATGTCGAACTGTATGTTGTTGAACTGCGTCGTCACGTCGAATTCCATGTGACTTCCCGACGCCACCTTCTGCACGCACTGGTAACCGTGAAAGTGAATCGGCACCTGCGGACTTTTCAAGATCTCCGCTTTGTACTTGAGGGCGTAGTTTGTTTCGTATTCCACCACCGGTATTCTCAATTCCATGCTCCGGATGACGCATTTCGCTGCTTCGGGTAAAGTGTTGGCTATCGGCGTGGTGCCGTCCGGACCCAAAGTAGCGTATCGCATCAGTGCGTCGTTGTCGTTGGCCGCTCTTCGAAACGTGATCCTCAGTCCTCCCTTCCACATGATCTCCTTGTAGTCCGAGAAGAAACCAGGCAGCAGACGCATGGGAAAAAGCACAGTGTGACTTCTCGTCGATATTTTGGTCCCGGCTTCGAATCCCCCGGCCTGGTAGTACGCTGCGTCCGTTTTGGATAATTTCAACGTTCCCACTGCCGTCGACGTGATGCCTGGATAATCTATTCTGTCGATGACGGTGTTGTGTTTCCTCACCTCCACCTGCGAGAACAGGTGAGGCACGAAGTTGTCCACGAGTATCAAGTTTGCTGCTGCGGGAAACGCGTCTCCGCTTTCCTTCTTCACCACGTCGAATTGAAGGTAGAGGTCCGCTCTGTGAGGATGAACGAACCCATCGCCTACGTCCACGTCGTATTCGATCTCCCTGTTCGCTTCGTTCAGATTGGCGAACGTGCGACGGTTGGGAGGGAAAGATTGCAATTCGTAACTTTCGATTTGCTCCATTTTACATGTATGGTTATTTATTATATGTTGATCTCCACGATGGCCGTCGTAGTGGCACCTGCGAAATCCACCACGTCTCCTTTCTCGTTCGTCACCACCAACTCTATGTCGTCTATGCGGTTGCGGCATACTGGAAAATAGATCGGCGAAGAGGGCGTGTAGATGATCGGTTCCATGAACTCGGAACTTGGTTTGAAAGTGGCTATGATTCCCGTCTGCTTGTGACTTCCTAACAATCCGTCCGAGGATTTCGTGATCATTCCTTCCGCCACGTTGCAGTGTACGTTCAGAGTCTCTATGGCCAAGAATTTAGGAATGTTGGTTGCTACGTGCTTGATGCCAGCTTCGAGTTTTGTGTTGTTCTCGAAACCTAAAAGTTCTCCCATGGTGCCCAGGTCCACGGTCTCCGTCGCGGATAGGATTTCCACTCTGTGCGTGACCGAATTTTGAGAAAAGTACGTGCCTTTGGGTAATTGAGCTTGCAAAGTGGAAAGATTGTATTGTCCTGGCGTGACGACGATGTGTTCGCTTCCGACGCTAATTTTGTTGTTGTGCTGCGTGACGTTAGGTATGAGGTACATGCTGTAGAATGCACGCAGAGCCACGGATTTAGGATAGACGATGTCGTCGTGCAGCGTGAGTTTCAAGATTGAAGATTCGCTCGTGAGATGGAACACGCCCATCCTAGTGATGCTGTTTGAGGTTCCACAATGCTTTCTGGAAATCCTCGATCGTAGGGTTATTTATTTTAGAGAGAAACGCGAGCACGGAGAGGCAGAGATGGCCGCAGTTCACGTCTTCGAAATTTTGAATGCGTTCGTCGTTGTAGTATATAGAGGTTTTGTTCGTCTTCAGATAATAAATTAAATTTGTAGGTGGAACACCTCCGAAAGAATCGAAAACGAATGCTTTACCATCGTTTTTGTGGTAACATATCCAATGCGTGCCTGGATTTTCTTGACCGTCCAAGTTGACTACTCCGCATTCTCTTTTTTTAACGCTTGAAGGTAACGAGTCGGACATGAAAACTCCTCTGAAGTGTTTGATTTGTAACGGTTCGATCAGAGATTCAATGTCTCGGTTGGTGAGTGCTTCTGTTTCTTTTTTTTAAATTTTCTCATCACGCCCTTCCCCTTTTTCTTCTCCATGGCCAGGTTGTGACGTTTCTGTTCTTCCAATTCGGCCTTGTTCTTCTTCGAGTCGATGACGGTTTTCGCGATGGCGGCACTTCCGCCGGCCAAACTTCCAACAGCCCCCAATGCTGCTAGGATGGCCGGGATGCTGAATATGAAACCTCCGACCTTTTGCTGTTTCCGCGAACGCTGCAATCTTTTCAATTGAGGTGTGCTGAGCAGCAATTTCATTCCGTGTCCTTTGCTCAAGCAAGAACGTTTCTTCTCGCGTTGTTTCTTGGTGAGTAACCCATCGAGGGCACCTAGATTTTTAAGATTGGAGTATGGTATCTGGTACACGACACCCTTGGGCTTCATGTTGATGCTCTATGTGTTATTTTCACGGTATGTTATTTATATATATATTCTGAGATTTTTTCTTGTGTAGTTTTTTACGGTATGTTATTTATATACCCCACCCCAATTTTTGTTTCGTGTTCATGGCGATGGTGGTACCCAGTGCGGCGACCCGTTCACCCAGCGATGCGTCTCTGCTCACGAACCTTTCGAAAGCTGCATGTTCCAATTTTTTGTCTGCTTCGTGACGTGCGTCCAGATCCGTCTGCGTGGTGTTGTAGGCGATGTCGTGATCTTTGCATGCGGCATCCAACGGATTCACACCCTTGTCTCCTCTCTCCAATCTTTTCTCGAGTTTGGTACCCGGTCCGCAGTACTGGTAGCCAGGTAGATGCATCTCGAAAGGTAACTTGTTGATGATGTCGTTCACGAGTCCCTTTCCTTCGGCCACGTTCCAGAATTTCGGAGGCAGCTTGTTGATGATTTTGATCAGGTAACCTATACCCTTGTCGTCGTTCACGATGAAGTTGGAAAGTTTCGTGCTGATCATGTCCACGATGCCAACCTTCTCGTTGTAGAAATTACGGTTGCCTGCATTCTCTTCGCCGGCTATCACCAACAATCGGTCCACGAGTTTCCTAACGTCGTCCACCCAAACGAATTCTTTGGGTAACGTGTTGTAGCGTTTGACGCCGCTGCCTGTTTTGACCTGGTTCCAAATCGGTTTGATGAGATTCCTGTACTTCTCGCCGCTGCTCGATTTCACCCTATTCTGCGAGGCGTCGTTGTTCTGGTACAAGGCATCCGTCATGATCAGAATTTCCTTGTAACTTTGGTAATCTTCGTCGGTGTAATCTTTCGGCTGCTTTTTGGCGACGAGTTCCCACAGTCCCACCGTACCCGGATACCTGTTCCAACTATCCTTGTCGCCTAAATTAATTTTAATGTCGTTGCCTTCGAAGGTCACCTTCGATTTCCCAATCTTCCACACCACACCGCCGCCTTCGCTGGTTTCCATGCTGGGATACAATCCGAACACTTCATCCTTGTCGAATTTCCCCGTACTCAGGTAGTCTCGTGCCAAAGGTCCCAACTCGATTTTATCCGAAGACGTGCTGCCTATAGCTCGACGTCGCGCCGGTGCATCCTTCAGTTCGAACGGCGTCGAAGGAATGCTCGAAATAGGTGTGGGTACGGTGTAACTTTTAGCTGCGAGCGGTACGAGTTCGTTGATCAAATTTTTATTTTGTTCCGTGACACTTTTAATTTCTTTACCTAGACTGCTGATGGCATCGATCACGGGTTGATCCTGACGTTTCTTCTCTTCGTAGAAACCGCGATTCTCGGATTTCCAACCTTTGAAGCGTTTCGCGAGGTATTTTCGCAACTTGAGATTTTCGTCCTCAATTTTTCGTTTCGTCATAATGTTATTTATACACGTCGTTTCTCACAACGTTGCAACGTTTAGAAAATCGTTGATTTTGTTTCTGTATTTTCCGTCGTTGGGTTTCCTCGTCATGTCGATCGTCGCGAATCCGAAATCGTCACCGTTCCAGCAAGTAGAACAGCAGCCTTCCGAAAATTGATTGTAGTTCATGTCTCCGCCTACGTAGTCATCGTACGCATGCTTGAGGTTGGTGTGATCTTGACGAAACAAACATATGAAATTAGCGTTGTCGCGTACTAACTGTTTTGGAATTTTGGAAAACGTTTGAGCTAGGTAAAAACAATCCATTCCTTTGTGACGACCTTGCGTGAAAAAGTTGCGAATTTCATTTTGATTTTCCAGGATGGCGTCGTCGAACACAACAACTGAATTTTCACGACAATCGTCGAGTGGTTTTATTTCCGAGGCGAACGTTGCAATATCCAGACCATCGTACAGTTTCATCAGTTGCTGGTATTTGGTTTGCTCCAAACTTTTCGAGAACACGTACAGGTACCTGTTCTTCCAATCTAACCAATTCGGTGCGAGGAGAAAATTGTCCACGAGCAGTGTCGTTTTCCCACACCCCGAAGGACCTACGATCAGACAGCGGATGCTGTCGGGAAGCAACTCACCGTTCTTTTTCTTCGTTTGACTTTCCGGATCCGGTAGACGCTTCACCACGTTCCACGTACTCACAAGATCACTTCGTCCGCGTCGATCCAACTTTTTTCCGGAAGTCCCAGCCATTTGACAAACAGTTTGTCACCTTTCCTACGCAATACTTTCTCGATGAGGGACGTGTCGGGGTGTTTTGTTTTAGAGAGTTCCTCTTCGTAAAATCTTCCTTTCAAAATCTCGCCGCTACTATCTTTTATTATATACGTGTGTCGGTTTCCGGGTAGAACTCGAACCACCGTAAAAAGTTCCGTGCTCCAATTTTTTGTGAATCCCTTCTCGAAGGTGCGTTTGAATTTGCTGATCCTCACTTGGTCTCCAATTTTGTATTTAGCTTTTTTTGTCGTGGGTGTGTACTTTGGACAGTAAACGGTAGAAATTAAACGCTGCTCGTCAGATTTCGTAACGTCAGCTGGCTTCATGCCTATCGTTCTGTGTACCGTATCATTATAGGTGTCGACGAGTTCCAGTAGGATGTCGACCCATTTGTAATTTCCCCGAAGCGTGAATCGTTTCCACATGTGTGTTTTCAAGGTTCGATTGAATCTTTCCACGATGCTGGCTTTGATGTGACTGAAAGTCGAATAATGTCGAATCTTGTGTTTTTGAATAAACTTTTGGAATACGGCGTTGTAAAATTCCTTACCCTTGTCTGTTTGCAGAAACCGTGGTCGTCTGCTGCTTTCGCGAAAAATTGTCTTGAATGCTTCCGTGACGCACGATCCCGTTTTCGCCTTCAAAGGTAGAGCCCATGCGAATTTCGAAAATGTGTCTATGACGGTGAGAAGGTACTTGTTGCCCTTGTTCAATTTATGTACGTTTTTCAAATTGCCGCTGCTCATCTCCACGAGGTCACTTTGCCAGAGGTCGTCGATGCCCTTGGTTACCACAGCCAAACGTTCGTAGTTGCGGCGTGCAGGTTTATGCAATTCTTCGACGATGGCCTGCCTTGACATTCTTTTTAGAGATTACGTTTCAAGAGAAGCACAAGCGTGATGGGATTCAAAGAGGGTGGCACTTCGCTCGTGTTTTGAATGATCAGCTTATCGCCGGCACTCACGTCGAAAACGGTGAGATCTTCGTCTTCGTGTATTTCATGTATGTTGCGCGTTTCGTTCCAACGTGCCAGAGGAATGTTTCCTGCTTTCTGGACACCACGATTCGATATCAAGGTCATGGTGGGAACGCTAGCTTTTCTGCCGTGAGACCAGTACGAAAATTCGTTTATCTGAATCGTGCCATCGAGGAGAAACTTGTAGTACGGATGATAAGGATGCAACATGTACAGTTTGTTACCTTCGACGAACGTGGAGATTCTCTGTTGATTGGGTACGCTGTTGATTTCGATGGCTTGCAGAGAATGCAGTTTAGCGAATTTAGTGTCGACGCCGAGCAGATTACTGTGAACTTGTCCGAGTTTATTTTCGATGGGCAGCAAATGCTCGACTATGGTATCCGTTACGGCAGAAAACGACGGTTTGATTTTCACTTCCACGTTCAACTGCTTGTAGTTTTCGTTGAGTTCTTGCAACTTGGCACCGAAAGAGGCCAGCGTCGATTCCTGCGTTGATTCCAGCACTCCAACCTGATCTCTGATGTTGACGACGATGTTCTGAAGGTTCTCGACTTGATTCAATTTCGAGCTCTTCTCGGTAAGATCGTTCACGATGCTTCGCATCTCTGTAAACTGCGTGTGAAGGTCGGCGACGCTCTGCGAAGTGGGCAGCGTCGACACCAGCGAACTAATTTCGTCTCGAATCTGTTCCACGTTCGCCGTTTCCGTTTCCAGTCGTTTCAGCATACGTGATATGCTCCTTTTCAAAGCGTGCAATTCTTTGGAGGTGGGGAGATTGGCCACCCTACTCTCGAGATCGCTCAACGAACTTTTGATGTCGCTCGATTCGGATAGTGCCGTCACCGCCGTTTTCAATTTTTCCAAATCTTCGCTCGAAGGCACGCTCGTCCGTAACGATTCCAAGTCACCCTGTATGTTGTCCAGTACGTGATGAAAATGAGCGAGATTCGTTTCGACGTTCAAATTTTCTAAATATTGGATCTTCTGCTGAACCGTGCTCAACGTGTCTTGAATGCTCGTCAACGCTCTTGCTTCAGCGTGAATATTTTTAATTTCTTCGTTGATCAATTCCAGAGACGCCTGAAGCGTAGCGATGGTGGTTTGAATGTGTTCGAAATCTCGATAGGCCTCCAGTTGAATTTTTATGTTCGCGACGCTTTTACCGATGACCTGCAGTTCGTCCGACGATGGTAGGTTCGTCATTGTATCTTCCAAAGTCTGCAACTTGGATTTAATTTCTTCCAACGTGCTGGTGAATTCTTCTTGTAATTTGGAAACGACGACGTGCAAGCGTTCTACATCAATATCGTTCACGACGGTTTGAAGTTCAGAGAAATTTTTTTCGATTGCGGAAGTTCGTTCTTCGATTTCGAGTTTCAATTTTTCCAAATCTTCATTTTTCGATTGAAATTGCTGTAATTTGGCCAAATCATTTTGAAGCGAATCCACGCTCAACTGTATATTTTGAACGTTGTCGTAAGAAGGTACGTCGACATAATTTTTTATCAGCGTCTTCAGTTCGGAATCGATTTTCAGAATGGGGTCGAGACATTGCGTTTGGAGCGTAGCGATTTCCGACTCTAAACTTTTGTTTAAGGTCTCCTGCAAAGCGATCAAATCGGTCCTCAACTTCTTAACTCGAATGTCCAACATGAGAATCTCTTCTGCATGGTCTACACGCTTGGTGTTGCCGAAAATGTCGTTAGGCATTTTTGGTTAACGGTTATTTATAATAGGATAGACGATTCGTAATTCTACAAAGAGAGGAATGAGTTTGTCGTAATCTCCGAGGAGTTCCACGTACAGGTAATCTCCGGCAGACACATCGTACGTAATGTTAGAAAGCATCTTGTCGTGCTTGATTCGAAAAATGTTCTTGCCGGTAGAAATTTTGATTTCGCCTGCGTTCACCGGATTCACGGTGATTTGAAGTTTCCCGTCGATCGGAATTTCGTAGAAATGTAAATTGTTATTAAAAACATAAAACATCTTGCCCACATCGTCATTCAGTTTCGTCCAAATGCTGTTGAGGTGAATGATCAACAGACCGTTGAATTTAGGTAACACGGAAGGTAAGACTTCATGATCTGGTATGGTTTCCATAATGATCTGTTTTTTGAAACCGAACAAATTCATAGGCATGCTGGTTATTTAAGAATACAGTCAAAGTTTTTTGTAATGACAGTCAAAGTGTTTTTTTTTGTTTTGTTTTGTTTTTATGAATCTTCTGTTGAAGATGGACATATGTTGCAGGTTTTGCTTTTTGCTAAGCGATAGTGCCACCACGTCAATACGTGAATACCACACTCGAGGATGCACTTCTTATCGTCATCTGGATCCAGCGCAATTTTTCTAACTTTGTTTGTGGTCAACACATGGTCGACGCTCTGGATGCGCTGTTCTGCTCTTAGAACCGGCGACCTGGTCTTGACGCAGTCGAAGAAGTCGTCGAATATGAGATTCTCCTGAACCACCTGTCTGCCGACACCCTTGGCCTTCTTGGTAACGCTGCCCTCGGCTTTGATGGCATAGGTTTTGGCGCAAGGACCTGCAACCTCGAGACCTAAATCACCTTTCTTCTCGTCTTTGAGTTTGCCGACCACCATCTTGTTGCGAGCCAGGATGCCGTATCGGTTCGGCTGGGGATAGTTTGAGGTGTCGAAGAGGTCAACCAAAGATGGAACCGTGGCCATATCCTTGTACGCGTCGGCTGTGCGAACCTGATATATTAAACTGTCCGTGTCCGTGTAGAGTAGGCTAATATTGTCGTTATAGTGCTGGCGTAGTATCCCATAATATATTTGAAACATGTGCAGCTTGCTCAGGTCTAATACTGAGGCGCCAACATAAATTGGCTTGTTGAGCTTCACCTCGCCCTTCCTCATATGCACCAGAGCAAGCTGTTCGTTATAAATAGTCCTCGATTTGAATAACGGGTTTGCTACGAGCCTGCGACATTGTGCTTTGTTTGATATTAGCCTCACATCTACACGATTCCGTACATTCTCCATGGTTTTCCCGAACACCGCATTGTTCATAAGCTTGAAGAAATCCTTATCAAGCTCGGACGTGGCTGCGGTGCGGTGTTTGGTGTTGACTTCAATATATGGACGCAACCACGGAGAATGCTCGAACTTGAGGATGCGGTGAACTGCGTCGACCGTGACCCCTTGCTGCATCAACCACCGGAGATTCTGGTAGTGTAGGACGTAATTCTTCTTGGGCTCGAAATCCATGATGAGCTTCTTCTGGTTGGAATTGGGTGGACACTTGATCTCGGGTGCAGGGGAGAGATCGTTGAACAAATCCTGCAGCTTCTCGGAGAATTGCAGATCAACCTCGGCGAAGAACCCATGTTCTGAATCGTCGAAGCTTTCAATATTAAAGTTGGAGGGGTCGGCCCACTCGAACCCTCTAAAGAGGAGTGGCTGCATCATGGAGTGTCCGTACAAGTTATTCACGTCCGTGTGCATGATGTAGCTGGACGGTTGTGAGGGGTCGTAGCCAGTAGCCATGTGATGGTTGTTGGCGCGCGCGTACCGTTGCGACACCTGGACCATGCCACCCCGGATGCCGCGTTCCACAAACAGCACCATGTCATAATCGGAAAAAAGCTCCAGCTCGATCTTCGTCATCAGAAACATGGCTGACCACGCCAGTCCGGGGAGACTATAGAAGTAGGTGGGGTCCAGCTGGTAGATCTTCATTGCGGTCGCACGGAACGTCTGGAACACGTCGGCGAGGAGCGTCACATCAAGTCTGAGGTAGGCGTCGTGGTAGTCCCCGAGAGTTCGACAGCCCAGCTCGCGCCACATGGACTGGGCATGGTGATATTCTTCGTCGGTGATGTTCGAGCCTCGTAGCTGACTGTAGAACTTCGCCTGGGGAGGTAGCGACGTCTCCGCGAACTTGGAAGGGTCTGTGATGTATTCGTAGGGATAGACCCCCTTACGTTTGAAGAGGCCGGCGTCCAAGTTCGGAAAGTTTGCTGAGGTGATGAGCATTTGCTCGTCGCTAAGCTTCCCTGCGAGAGCATCGAGGCTTGCCGGGAGGAACCTCAGGGAGTCGAGGAAGCGAAGCTCGACGGTAGAGCGTGATCCTGGGATTCGCACCCACTTGCTCAAGCTAATATAACGCTCCTCGTTCTGCGCCAGGACGTTGATTCGCATGTCGTCGTACCCAAGATGCTTGACGAGGTGGTGGAAGTCGTATCCCGAGCCATTGTGAAAAAACACAGGGATAAATCGCGGGTCCCGGGCCATGAGGTTGCAATCGTTGCACCAAGGACCAACATACCTACCGTTAAAGTGATCGTGGTGTTGGACTTTACGGTTGTTGGCGGTGTACTTCTTGACGCAGACAGGGCAAGCGATGGCCTCGTCGTGTCTACGTTGATCGTCGGGGGACAGTGGGAGCGTAGACTTGGGGGCCAACAGTATCTTCCCTATCTCGTTGGCCTCGACAACCATCCTCTCGAGGAAGTGTTTGGCTGCGTCGGGACCACGGTACACGTAGGGCTCGGGGGCGATGTGCTGGTCACGTCGCACCACAACGTATGCGAAACTGGATGCCTCGTGGAGTTGGTAAGGGGTGGTGGAGGAAACTTCGGGATCTGGATCGCAAGTGGACAGGGGTTTGAGGAAGGCCTCGAAATCCGCGATGATGATAGCGGGATGCTCCACCATAGCACCGTGCATGCGGAAACGCTCCACGGTGCCAGGTTTGGGCAAGACTGCCACCCCAGGCTCGTTGTTACTACAGTAGAACTTGTGGCGAGCAAGCTTCTCTGCAGCGATGTTGGGACCTCTGATGCGCTGGTAGTCCTGCTGTTCTCGATTATCAAAAGTTGACAAGCACCTTCGACAAACTTCTATGCTATCACGATGCTTGCTTTTTTGACTCGACACCAACCGAGAGATGGAACGGATGAGGGTGTAGTGGTGATGGGTCTCATCCTTGATGAGCAGAAGGTGAATTTCTCGAGCACCATCGTCGTCTACGTCGCTCACCCGGATGGGGTACACCACATTTTCGTCAGTGAGGCCATAAACGTTGATGGCCAACCGAGGGTTGCGTGTACGGGCCTCAAACTTGCGAATATCCGGGACCTCCACCGGGTAGTCGATCCCAGCCATGGCAACTTCCAGTTCTGCCTCGTAGGGTAGGTAGTGGTTAACCCGGCGTGGTTGGTTTTTCCAGTCGACAGGGTGCAACGCTGCAAGCACCGACCAGAGAAAGCACTTGGCGTCACTGTTCTGAATGTTCAGGACAGCCTTCTTTGCCACAATGGTAGGTGGTAAGGGGACGTAGCTGGAGGCGGAGAGAGGCACGAACTTGCAAAGTTTGACGCACAGTTCGTGAGGCCCGCCACACAGCGAACCCCCCGAGCCCTCAGCTTCATGTTCTTCTTGTTTTGCCACCAGCTCCTCGGCAAACTGGTTGTAGATGACCTCGAGGTTGTCGACATCCGCCAGATGCAGCGTCTTCGCCTTGGTGTTGTGGCAGAAGCTGTAAATTTCATCGGACGGCTTCTTGTACTGGCAACGTAGCGATGCGTAGAATTTGGTGGAGTGCGTTGCAAGCGCATCACCGAGGATGGAAATTATCTCTGCTCGCTTCTCCTCCAAAAAGCTACGCACGTCGCATAAGCCCTCCGAAGTGATGACAAAATCCTCCAACAAACGCTCGAAAGCAGTCCGGTTCGCTTTCGCCACAGGCTTGACACGTTTGGAGGATGGTGCATTGATGGAGGCTGCTTCTGCCTTCCTCTTGGTGGAGCTGGTCGACGGTTGTGGAACAGGTGTTCCGACGACAATTTTGCATGATGTTATATGCCTTTTTAAATTATTAATGGTAATATGTATACCGCACCTGGGACATGATTTTTTAGCAGCCAAATGCTTGCCCGGCACGCAGGTACGACAATGTCTTGCAAAATGTTTGCTTGATATGCTTATTTTGCACACAGGGCAACTTTTCATCGAGCGCATTTTTTTGGGGGGGTATGTTTATTTATATGTGATCTGTTGGTGGTAGAGTATTTACAAAAAAAAATGCCTTACGAGAAAAAATTTGTTTTCCTCAAATATGTGCTTTAATAAACCCTGTAAAAAAAAAATTAAAAAAATATATAAGAAAAATATGATTGTAGATAGAAAAAAAAGCACAGTAAATATTGTATGCATGTGTAATTCTATTTAGTTTATTTTTTGCTAGACACGAATCTTCTTCAGATTTTATTGCCTATTAGTATATTTTTCCACCAATCTAGTAGAGGTATGAAACTATGAAAATATACTTGTTTATATATATTCTATTGTTTTTTTTTCCATACACACATTTTTTTTATTTTCAGAAAACAAAGTTATTTTCGATTTTTTTTAAATCAAACAATAAACATTATTTGTGTTTATAGTATTTGTCGGGCAATAGCAGATAAAACAAGAATGGGTTTTCTACGACCCATAGTTTACGAGTTACAAAACAACTTAGAAATTACATCTTGAAATTTAAATTTAAAATAACTCGAAAACAGTAAGCACTAATCATTATGTTTCCAATAGGTTGTAGAGTACATTCAATTTTTTATCAAATGTCATTAAAATTTTCGAAATAGGGTAAAAACTAAGCCAGCAAATCAAGTTTCTCAAAAAATAAAAAAATTGTCTATATTTTCGAAACTTGAGGGGGTGGAATCGATTTTATTTGCTAGTCGTATAGTTTTCGTCAAATCCTATCCAACAAACCTAAAATCATCATCCTAGCTCAATTAGGAGCCGAGAAAATCAATGTCTTGGAAAACGTCTTAAGATTTTTGTCTTAAGAAAATTTTCTTGACAGACCGGAAGTAACATCTTGACAGACCGGAAGTCGACTTTCTTAAAGATTAAGACAAAAATCTTAAGACGTTTTCCCAAGACATTGATTTTCTCGGTTCCTATGGGGCCTAGAACCACGCAATTTTGGATTATGTATATACCGTTGTTTTTTCCTACATATTCACTAGGGCTCGAAAGTGCGGTGGTTGTGTTGTTGCCTTGTAATCAAGAGGTCCTAGGTTCGAACCTGATAAAAGTACATAGTGGTTCGGATCCTATTTTAAAAAACTGTAGGCCTAGTCCCGATTAGTTTTACTGTGCATATGTGAATATAGGAAAGTACAATGCAAAGTCAGTAATGTGTGATGTGGTCAGCACCAAATATTTTAATTTTATATGTATATTTAAGTTTCATGCATAAACATGGCAGTCTTCCTATATGTTTTTATGGTATGGTGCTATGCACAGAGGAGCACTTTATTTAAGCATATTTAACTTCTCTTTCCATCTCTCAATCTATTCATATTTGACACGGTCATTGCAAGTCGGCCATTTTGTTTACGTAGCAATTAGGCTTAAAAAAACTTTGACATACTCATTGCAAGTCGGCCATTTTGTTTACGTAGCAATTACGTTAAAAAACTTTAAACAACATTATTGTTATTTTTTTGTGAATGCTTGTTGTGATAAAAAAAACATAATTAGATATTATTTTATTTAATTTTATGTTTAATATCTTTTCTGTGTATAAAACTAAATAATAATAAAATTCGAAACACTATGTACCCCCCACTAAATATCAAAGGCACAAAAAAAACAACAACAGGCTAACACACGCAAAATTATACTGGTCTGCCAGACGCCAGAGCCTCGTTACTCTACAGTCCAGAGTGTACTATGTGGAAGTGAGGTTAACTGTTGGGCGTCTTACCAGAAAATCGTTCTCTTACACCCCTGCATATTGCTATTTTGCATATGCTTGGTGTATATAGTAATATGTAATAAATATATATATAAAAAAAAGCAAGAAAAAAAAAGAGATACATGCAACACACTTAAAACTTGTATATTTTCTCTCTCTTCTTTTTGCGTGCTTTGCATGTATATATTCCTTCCACAATATGCTTAAGAATTGTTTACTTTTTATCTACAATTTCTTTACATTTGTTTGGTTATTACAGAATCAACTCACAGAAGCAACACTACCCTATTTATATAACACAAAGCCAACTCATGCAAGCTAACAAACAAATTTACTCACGTTAGTTAATTTCAATCACAATCACAATGTTCTTCTTGCAGCTCACAATAAAAAATAAGACCTGATGCCCCCTCGAGCTTCTAGTTTATTAGTCGAGGAGTAATATGTAGGTTAACAACGTGGACTAGTAGAAATCCAGTCTAGAACATTCTTCCCCCTATATTTCAGCCACATCATTTTACAAGTTCGAAAATTCACAAGTTAATGCATCGCATCGCATCACTGCTACCAATGCTGTTAACTGACGTCACTATTTCTCAACAGTTGCCAGACCTGATGTTAACAGCTGTTGTAACCTAAGCATCATGTGTATGCTCTAGAAAATAGTTCTATACTTCAATTTTTAGCACTGTCATTTTTCCTATTTTCGTAAATTCATCACGTCACCCCCACCAATGCTGTTACCTAACGTCATTATTTCTCAACAGTTGGCTGAGCTGATGTGAAAATTACATAGCATTATCTATGCTGAACACGAATTTTTGAACGAAATAAATGCGTCAGCATGAAATTCCATCATTATTGTTAGCTTTTGAAAAAACAGGAAGTACATCCGCCACTGTGAATAGCCATTCTTCCCTCTATATTTCAGCCACATCATTTTACGAGTTCGAAAATTCACAAGTTAATGCATCGCATCGCATCACTGCTACCAATGCTGTTAACTAACGTCACTATTTCTCAACAGTTGCCAGACCTGCTGAAATGCCAGAAATGCTGCCACCCATCTCTCTCTTACAACAGCGTGTGTGTGCTGGCAACTCTCTCTAGTTGCAGGTTTTTTAGTTAACTCGTAATCCTCGTCAAAAACTACAGTAACATCATAATGTCATATTGCACAGAAGAGGGAGGACATCGCTCACCACTGTTGCCAGCCATAAATCTCTCTCTCTTTATCTTACAGCAAAATTAGCATCTCTATTTTTTTTAGTTGCAAGTAAATTGCCAACACACTCTAGTTAATAATGCTACATATTATACGCACACACGCACACGCATACTATATTACCATCCACCCATATCTCCCTCTCTTTTACGGCAGTATATATGTTTGTTGCCTAACCTAACCTAACCTAACCTAACCTAACCTAACCTATCTTCTTGTTTAGTATATGTAGGTTGGCAAAAATTGCTTTATGCACTGTAACACAAGCCTCAAGCAAAGTTGCCAGCTTCTTGCTTTAGGTTAGGTTAGACAAAAAAAACTGTAGGTGGGCTGTCGGTTGTTTAACTCTTCTCTCTCTCTCTCCTCTCTTTTTTTTTGTAAAAAGCCATGGCAAAAGTACCAGTAGGTTGGCAACCTTGCTTTATGCACTGTAAGGCAAGCCTCAAGCAAGGTTGCCAGCTCCTTGCTTTAGGTTAGGTTAGGTTAGGTTAGGTTAAGTTAGGTTAGGTTGGAGTAGGTTAGGTTAGGTTAGGTTAGGTTGGAGTAGGTTAGGTTAGAGTAGGTTAGGTTAGGTTAGGTTAGGTTAGGTTGGAGTAGGTTAGGTTAGAGTAGGTTAGGTTAGGTTAGGTTAGGTTAGGTTAGGTTAGAGTAGGTTAGGTTAGAGTAGGTTAGGTTAGGTTAGGTTAGGTTAGAGTAGGTTAGGTTAGAGTAGGTTAGGTTAGGTTAGGTTAGGTTAGGTTAGGTTAGGCTAGGTTAGGTTAGGTTAGGTTAGGCTAGGTTAGGTTAGGTTAGGTTAGGTTAGGGTGGGTGTTGGCAGCTGTCGGTTGTTTAACTCTTCTCTCTCTCTCTCTCCTCTCTTTTTTTGTAAAAAGCCATGGAAAAAATACCAGTGCTTTATGCACTGTAAGGCAAGTCTTAAGTAAAATTGCCAGCTCCTTGCTTTAGGTTAGGTTAGACAAAAAAAAGCTGTAGATGGGTGTTGGTACTTGTCGGTTGTTTAACTCTTCCCTCTCTCTCTCCTCTCTTTTTTTTGTAAAAAATTATGGCAAAAATACCAGTAGGTTGGCAACCTTGCTTTATGCACTGTAAGACAAGCCTCAAGCAAGATTGCCAGCTCCTTGCTTTATGCACTGTAAGCCAAGCCTCAAGCAAGATTGCCAGCTCCTTGTTTTAGGCTAGGTTTACCCCCCCCAAAAAAACCTTGGTGATTTTTTCGAGTAAAATATTAGCAACACTGCAAGAAAATAAAGCTTATGCCTTACGAGAAAAATCTATTAAGGCGAGCCTCAAGCAAGATTGCCAGCTCCTTGCTTGAGGCTACGTTAGACCCAAAAAAACTCTTGGTAATTTTTTCGAGTAAGCAGCTGGCAACACTGCCAGCTTCAGGGGGCTCATGCCTTACGAGACAAGTCCATTAAGGCGAGCCCCACCGAGCCCCAATAGAGGTTTGTGAAACCCCCCACTACCACTACTTATATCACTAAAAATATGAATGTAATTTTAATATTTATAAGAAATATCCAAGTTTTGTCCACTTCTCGGTTCGTTGAAATGGAAATTTTGTAATTTAATATTTCCCCTCCCCCATCGTTAATTCCAAACTGAATCATTCAGTGTCACACGGCGTGGACATTGAACACAATGGGAAAATTTTTCTGCCACCGAAAGGGTTTGAACCTACGACCATCAGATTGACAGTCCTGAACGGTAAGCACTACACTACAAGCTTTCGCTCCTAAAAGTAAGTAGAAGGAGCTGACCAATGTGAAATGTAGATGCAACTCTCCTCCTATATGTAATGTGCAAACAATACTTGTTTGTAACAAAGAAAACGAAGGTAGTACGACTTCGCGAAAACATTTAATTGAAAATGACACATAATGAGAACTTTTCATTCGATATTTGCGGAGGTATCCTTGTATTAAACTCGAGTGGGAAAAGGGGTAAAATTAGTATGTCCTGAATTGCCAGAAATATAAATAGTTATTTCATTAATATTTGTCAATGTCTTTGAAGCAGTACCCAACTATCGTTAGAGTATCATAATTCACGATCGCGCGCGACATTTGTGTTACAATGAAGACGTGGATGACGGAGGAATAAACCTTTATATCTCAGGAGACATGATCGTATTCCATTGGCCAATGCAATCAGCTTGTGGGTGAATAACTCTGAAGCTTTGAAGTGCATTGAAGCAGAAAGTGACAGGTTTCAGATGTTGAAACGTGCCATGGACTATTTCCGTCGCAGATTGTCCGAGTGTCAACGACGAAGTGGTGGTCACCTGTTGCATGTACTGCAATTTTCAAAACATGAACTTGACTCTGCATACTTTGCAAATGGCAATGTGTAAAACTCTTGTTGGTAGGTTTGTACGTTTTAAAAAATAAGGCGTAGCGTTAGTTTCGTTGCATTTAAAAAAGCCAATCTTTATGATACACACTTTATTTGTTGCCAAAAATGATTTAACACCGGGAGAACTACACTTTTCATATTGCTTAAAGATCTATGACTCACCCTTTCTGAACATGTCACTGCTTACTGTATTGCAAATGTTAAATGAAAAAAAATACTACAATTAAATGACGTATTAGCATCAGCAGTCCCGCATATCTCTGAATCCGCACCTTGCAGCTAGAAGCATACAATGCAACATGGCGGAATTTCGAGCGGTGTCAGCGGTTAGAGTATTTGCAACTCCAGATAGTTGTTTGTGGCAGTTCAAACTCTTGTTACGTCTTTTTTTAAATACATTGTTGTTGATTTCACCGTGGTTTTTACGGTTTAAGTTTTTTGAAATTGCGTGGTTGCCTGCCCTTTGAAGGTTTTGGCTTGTAACTCTTGACTAAAACATTTCCGAGACCAGGATTCTCTATCTCATTTTATTGGGTTTGTTCCTTTCCATCATCCGTGCAAGTATGTAACACGGTCTATGGACCGTAGTGCGCGCGGAGCAGTCATTTTGTTTATTTGTGTGCCAGATAATTTCTTAATTTTGCCACCAGAGAGCAATAGCATCGGTTACGCAATGACGTAACAAGGAAACCTTGGTGCGAAGTCGCAACCCTTCAGGCAGCGCATTTTGGATTCTGACCCAGGGAGAGGAAGTAGTTTTTCCTCTAGACAGACACCTTAGGAAGGTGTCCGAGAAACCACGACAAGGGAGGAGAAGGATAAGTACTTTTAAGTTTCGAATTGGCACTCACACACCCAAATTATATTTTGTTCATCTTTCTCATCCGTTAAACTACGTGGAGTTGACTTAACTGTAAAGGAATCTATTTAATTCATCATTATTAATTATTTAGTTCAATTAATATCCATCCAACTGGCACAAGTGATACGACACAAAAATGTTTAGTTCAGCGAGTTTAACATCGAAAATCTTTCTTCATGTAGACTAATGGTGCTTGCACATTATGTGAATATGAATAAACTCGCATATTTTGGAAAAGGTGTTTGATCTGTACTTTCTAATAGCATAGCTGCCCCATAGCAAAATAAGTAGACCTATAAGGCGGAAATTTCCACTGCGCGCTTTCTAAAGGTTTGTATGCATTAAACAATCCAGTTTAACGTGCATACAGATGCAGAGCATGGTTCTCTGTCGAATTGTATGGGGCAGTTAAAACTTCTGTCAAATGGCGCACTACCAGTTAAACCCATTTGTAACTGTAGATGAGACGGGGGTACTAGATACTCCACAAGGAATTCACTTCGCCGGAATGTCTTCAACTAGAAGATCTACGTTACATAATGAACTAAATCCTTTATCTGCAATGGAGTTCACGTGTGTAAACCGTGGTAACTCGAGTGGGGGAGATTTGATTAACTTTCAACCCATTTCTCATCAAGAAAATGTCACGTCTGTTGTGAATACAGGGACCATATTCAAGGGACCAGAACTATCTAAAATATCAGCGCAGGCAGCATCTAGCTCTATGCAGAATCTCTTACAGAAAATTCCTCGCTTGATTAATTGTGATGCTATATCTATATTTGGTTTCTTGCTAGAAATTCAGAAAATTCTAGAACTTAAAATTTTCACTATACACGATGTTCTTGTTTCATTACTAGACAAAGTACACGAACGTTTAGTGCCTAAGTGGTTGCAGCATCTTCGAGAAGGTGTGCAATGGCAACATTTAGTAACTGAGATATTAGACGTTTTTGTGACCTCATTGGGCAGGGATGAGATTATCCAGAAATATGTGCTATGCAAGCAGTCAGTGCAGGAATCCCCACTCCAATTTTTCTTAGATAGAAAGCGGTGTGCATTGTTACTACAAGTGAATTGGACAGAATCTCAGTTCATCGCACTTGTGATCGACAGGCTACTCCCAAATGTATCAGAAAGATTATTGTTTCTAGAAATTCCAAAAACTTATGCTCAATTCGAGATAATACTCGAAAAACTACAAAAGCACCTCACGGTAAAATGTGACTTTTACCGAAGTTCACAACAAAAGGGAAAAGACGAAGAAAGGAATGTAACTTATTTTAAGGAAAATATCCCCAAATTCTGTCATAAGTGTGGTACAAGACATACAGCCTCACAAAAGTGTAATTACGGTTCGCGTAATGCTAACTTGCTACAAAATTTGCGTGTTCAAGAAACACCAGAAAAAAGTGAAAAAGCCACTGCAGTTTTTGTAGATAGTACATTAAACAAAGTGATAAATGTTAAAGCATGTCTTGATACCGGAAGCACAGAAAACTTAATTAGTAATAAAACATTTAATTTGTTACGTTCAAAGTGTCCAGTTAATGTTCAAGATTGTTATTTAAAAATACCACAAGGAGAACAGAACGTTATCCTTAAAAAGGTAGTGCAATTCACTGTACAGCTTGACACATTGACTTGGCCTATATGGGCATATTTATATGAAAACCTTCCAGTGGACATAGTGCTTGGTGTAAACTTTATGACAAACAATAATCTTCTTCTTGACTTTCAACAAAAGTGCGTTACGGTTCCGTACGCGAAAGTGAAAATACCGATAAAATGGCATTTGAACAGTTTGTTTACAGACTTTAATTCGTTACAGACAAGTTATCCACAGCAATATTCCAGGCAGCAGGAAGTCCCGTGTACTACGCCCACAGATTAATAAGATCGCTTACTTCCTATCTCTCCTTTGTAATCTGTGCGTATACCAAACCGGACATGTGGAGCCACCCTACGGCTGTTTCGAAACGTAAAGCGTTGTCATAGCAACCTCTCCGCCAATCATATCTTACTCTTGGCAGTGACAGTTGAATTCGTCTCAGCGCAATGATCCGCTCACCCCACCCTTCCATTCCTGCTTTTATTTTCTGCTAATAATTCGGGACATATCTCGTAAGGTCGAATTAATTATTTTATATAAGTGCATAAAAATGTTCTACAAGCATAAATACCATTGTTCAGTTAATGCACGTTACGTTTGAATGATTTCTACATCTAAGTTACGAGATATACAGAATAAGTAGCCCAGAAGCACAACATACGAAAATAATTTCAAATTCCTGAAATTCCAGCACGTAAATCATTCCGTTGTGCATGAAAAATGGTCCGTGTATTATCTGTGGTAATAAGTATTTTTATTTCGTATTCTCCCTATTATGCGTTGCTTTTCTGACATTTTTGGCAAATCGCGATTTTATCTTGTGTAAACTCTACGGCGATTACTTTGTTCGTAGATCAATGCTTTTTACCCCTCCCTCGTCGGTGTTTATTTAGCGTCTCGTTTTTCCAATATTAGGCTAATCGCCACGATGCCATGAAAAATTGATGACACAAAGAAAACTCTAACAGGGATTCGAATCCAGGACCCCTGCATTAACTGAACAATGGTATTTATCCTTGTAGAATATTTTTATGAACTTAAATAAAATAATACTACGACCTTACGAGATATGTCCGAATTATTAGCAGAAAATAAAAGCAGGAATGGAAGGGTGGGGTGAGCGGATCATTGCGCTACCCAAAGTGTTCTAAAGGGTACTCGAGCCATGTTGCAACATTTCCCAAATTGTCTCTTTCTCTTCACAACAATTGCTGCACAGTTTAACATGGGTGACAATCTGCAGGATACAGCACACTTAATATCAGAAACTGTTTCTGGTGCCGTCACTGATTGTCTAGTATTATAGGGGGATCGGCTGTAATTTTCTCCCTTGTGTACCATATTCAATCGCAAGATGTAGACACTTCTGATTTGCGAACGTAGAAAATTCCATTCATCTGTCTATGGCCTCGTAAAACGAAAGACAAATGCATTCACTTTCTCTGCAATTGATATCAGTGGAGTACCCTGAGGGGGGGGGGGGGGATTTGATGCCGAAAATGCCAGGGAAACAAATGACAGGATTCGAAGGTTTTGTCTCAGCAAATAAGAATAAAACATAAAACGTATTATTAAAAACTACTGATGAAACATTAGCGCTATTAATCTAACGAAACCATTACAATTAGGCTGGGGGCTTGTAGGTATGAAATATACTGAAATAAAAGATATGTACATATAGCTAGTACTTGTTTTCCAAACTTAAAATGTGTATTAACTGGACTTTCATCACACAGTTTTTTCTTATGGGTTTGAGTCCACCTGGGTTCAGTCTCTGGGTCTTCAGCCTGTGTATAGGACTGTTGGCAACCCACCATCCTGAGGAAATTGGGGACCTACAATTGAGTAGCGTAACCCAGTCTGGGAAATCTCCTATAACAGCTGAGGGTTCGATGTGTTGACCCCACGTCACCCCATTACTGGTTGAAGATATCCACACCTCTAGGTAGGGTTGTGGGAGGCAGACTGGCAGTCATGAGATAAGGCAAGGCCCTTCCAGGGCTGTAGAGCAGTGGATCTCAACCTTTTTCAGTCGGGGACCCACCTTGAAGGATATTACACTTCATGGGACCCATGAGATGGACACCAGCGAAATTACTTTGTAGGGGTGTGAACCCAGTTTATGATCATGTATTTGCTCTTTATCAACAACACGTCCTGAATTTAAATTGTTAAAACAATATATCTAAGTAATTTAATGTAATAGGTTTTTAAGACCCAGTTAAAGTTTCGAGCCCAACTTCCGAACCCACCAAAAGTCCCCTCAGGACCCAGGAGTTGGTCGCACCCTATAGGTTGAGAAACTATTCTGTAGAACCATGGCTTATGTTATGCTGTAGATGAAAGTAAATATTTTACACTACAGTTCATTTCTATCACAACTTACATTCAGTGTTCTGTAGATGAAATAGTATTTTGGACAATACGACATAGAAACTAGTTCAGTGCCATCTGCCATGAGAGAATAGAATAAAATAATAGTTATGAGTGACACAGCGCATTGGGGAAGTTATCAAACAGAATAATTTCTGGAATAAAATTTTAATTGTTTTAATTCTATCAGTCTATTTCTCTGTAAAAACTACTATAATGGTGATAATGAATAGTTATAGGAAAATAGAGTAAGAAAAGGCCACACCTTACACAAGTTAACCTAGAATGCCTATATAGCAACCACCTCATCTCGAAGTTGTACCTATATGGAGACGCATAGTGGTTCGGATCCCACTTTAGACTGTAGTTCCAGTCCCGATTGGCCTTACTGTGAATAAAATTGACTTAAAACACCAAATCAATCAATCAATCGAAGTTGTATAAAATTTCACTTTTCTGGTTTGCATGAGAGTAATTTCAACCCATTTCTAAAAACGTGTGAATGTTTGTAAGATATATTATTAACTAATCACTGCATGCTTTTTCATTTTAGTATTTGTCAAAAATCCCTAATTTTTAATCTAGAATGGGAGTAGAAGTATGTCATACATACATGTTCGAAGTTTCTTACTGGAACCACTCTACATATTGACTACAATTTCATCATATGGCATTACATATATTTCATAGTTACACAAAAATCTGGACTCGAAATATGAATGTCTTAGAATAAAAAACAAAGCAGTCATTGAGTATGTAGGATCACGCTAGATAAGCACACTCCCAGCCCCCCACTCCTAAACACACACACAATGGAATTAAAAATACACCACTGAAAGATCTTATCCTGCACAGATATGTATTTTATATATTCATATACTTAATACAGTACTGAAGATGATACACTCCATGCATTCAGAATAAATATTGCACATGAATTTTTTAAAGCTAATTATAAAAGAAAAGAAATTTGCAAATTTCCAGCTGATGACAAAGAAACCAACAGTATTTTTTGCAATTTAGAGAGATTTCACACCAAAGTGACATGTGACATATGCCACTTGGAAATGAACCAATGAACAGCAACATTTCACTCATAGTGAATGCCATATTGACAAAATCCCTGCTACTTCTAAATAATGTCACACATGTTTCTAGTCAGTCTAAAAGAAAGTGAACATAAAGAGTTAATAAATAATCATTCTTTCAAGCTTCACACTATCAGGTCGATCATTGGTGCATGTTTCTCATATCATACCTTCCATCAAGAAGTAAATTTAACTTGGCCTCGTATTGAACATAGGTGTCTCACTCATGATGATTTGCTGCAAGGGCTAGACCATCCAATGTGTCATGTCTAAATGTTAAGTGATTGGCTTATTCCTACCTAATGTGTAGATTATACTTTCCTGAAACTTTTGATCTTACCAATTATTGACCAGGTTGGGAGATAATGAAAGCACTTTAAGAAATGTCATTACCTTTTTGAAAAGAGCTGGGCTCTTATACTGTCTCTGAGGAAGTTCGTAATTTTGTGTATATTGTTTGCAAGTCTTTATAACATTTCACTTTCAACCTTTCTCAAGGGGCTCTTCACACCCATTTTTTAACTCAGGTATGGGTTCGATACCCAGTGGAGACCCATAGTGTTTCGGATCCCACTTTAAACGGTAGTTTCAACCAAATTAGCCTTTCTGTGCATAAAGTAGACCTAAGAGAACAGTTCAAACTCACGTGAGGATATTAGATAAGAGGATTCTTCCTCACATACATTGAATGGCCCAATATGGTCATTATGCCTACAAGTCCCAAAATTTATTTCAAGCATCTTACTTCCAATTACACATATAAATTATATTGTTAGCATTAAACATATGGAATATAAAGTAAAATACTATAAGAAATCCTTAAAACCCTACATCAAATAATTTCCACTGTATTGAATATTATCATAATATTGTTAATGCAATTCCATTAGACAAACCATTGTGTCATACTGATAGGTTTCTTGGTCGGACACTCACTACGGTAACATGTTATACTTCACCAAGAATGAATTTACATGTTGAAATACTCCAGAAGAAGAGAACAGTTTCAGAGTAAGTACATTACTCTTAATGATTTAATACTCATACTGTGGAAATGTAAAACATTATAGTCTATTGCTAATAACAAATGTAAGGGAAAATAAACAAACACGTTGTTATTCAGGTGTATATATATATTTATTGAATCACTAGTAATTAATATATTTTGCATAATCTCTTTGAGGTCCTACAGACTTTCACTGGAATACAAGTTACTGAAATTATTAAAGCATCATTAACACACTCAACAAACATTTCCATAGTAGGTTCACATATGTACAGTCTCAAACAGAAAAATATGTGCATTTTATTTCCTTTAATCAAACTTTTCAAATATTTTACAGGACTGTTTAGCTGAAAATCATATCTTTTTCATCCATCCTGCTTGGAATATTTAGTGAAACATTAAATACATTTGTTTCTAACATCCTCAAGCAATGTATCGTGTTGTCAGGTGTTATGTACTTTAAGCAAAATTTATCTCTAAAGCATATATTTTTTTAATGCAGAAAAGGGAAAATACAATTTCTTATGCATGAGCCACATAACTGATGACAATGTTATTCCATAAGAAATGCAATATACTTACTTGGTTCTACATCTGGGTATGCATCATGCACTAACTTATTTCTATTAGAATTCATAAACATTTTCTCTGAAAAATTGTCTCCACAAACTCTGTAACTTTTGTATGTTTTGTGCCTCAAGTCCTTTCGCCATATTTTCTCCAACTATATCTCAGCTCTACGAGAAAAATAAAAGACGAAAAAATATTTTAGAAACATATAACTATACAAGACAAAGCATTCTGCATTTTATGTCACTCAAAAAAGATAAATTCCAAGATGCAAGAGTTGTTAGTGAGCTAAGGTCAAAGCGTGTCAACACAAAGAAAAGTTACTGAAAATGAATATGCATTAGATCACTATCTGTATCTGTTGAATAAAGTAGTGTCAAATGTATAAGGGTCCATTCTATGATAGCTCCTTCAACAATTGCGCAAAATCTTATGAGCTGATCACCATTCAATTGATTTATTTTTACTCAATTTTCACATTATTTCTCATCGTAACTACTTTTTATGGCACCATACAGTGTGTGGTAATGCAAATAAAAAATATTATAGATATTGCACTAAACTTCCTAACATATGAAGCAAAGTTTTACCACATTATCTTTTAGAAAGAGTCCCTGAAGCTTACTGCCTAACCTACAACTGGCTAACAATGCAATTTTTGTCATTAAATGGATCATGGAATCAAGAAAAATGTTATGACACAACATATTTCTGAAGAAGATACCAGGACAGGAAATATGTCAACAAATCAAAATCACCCATACCATCTAGTAGATCAAAGCCAATGACCAACAACAAGAGCTATTACAGCAATAATATTAACTACAGGTATAATTAGATGATTCCATCAACAAAATATATTATTATTAATAATAGGAGTAACATCCATAATTCTGTAGGGTTGGATTAAAGCACATAGATTAAAATGCGATTTGAAACACAAAATCTTCCTCCCGTGGCACCAGTGAGAAAGGATTTTTCTTTACAGTAACACATGTGTAAATGTTCGTAAAATATTTTGCATATATTGCACATGTAGGTTAGTTACACTCATTTCGTTTCCAAAACTAGTGATTACTTATGATTTGGTTCAATGTATGCTTTCGTAGTTAGGTTAGGCAGGCCAGGTTTGGTTCTCTTAACATTATAAATCAATTACCTAAATTCATTTTACTAAGGTTCCGATTTACTTCTACATTAATTCCCACTACTCTACGGTACTTACAGTCCCTTGTCAATGGAAAATACATTGTCCTTGGGAAGCGTGCAAGCTTACGTAAGGTAATTTTTAAGTTGTTTTTTCAACATAAATATTTTTTTAAAAAAAATCCAAAGAGTGCTAATTACTTTAAGAAAGGTTCAAATTTCGTGTGACAATGATTGCTAAAATTCTACTATAATTAGTCTTCCTGCTAAGAGATTTTTTAAAAAAAATCATAGAACGATAGGAACCGTGACCTTAGGTTTCATTGCTTTAATATTTACACGCTTTTTTCATCTCCTGTACATGTTGACAAAGTTTTAAATGATAGAAGAAATAAACTTCATGCAGAAGCGAATAGGAGCGCGATAACTTGCAACTTTCTGCATTATAACATGCACAAATGAGCTTTTCCGAACTTCAAACAAACTACTTCATTCCTACTATTTTCATTGGCTTCCTATCCTCCTGTGTAACTTATAAATAACATTAAGTTACAAAATCGAACCTTTAATCTTTCAGACGTTTTTTTTAACACATGTCCTTTTATTTAAATGAAGCAAAATACAGAATACTAAGACATGCTAGGAATTATTCGCCGTGGAAACTAACTTTATGGAAATTATTTTTACATAAAGAACGAACAGAATTCATAAATAACTAACCTTTCAGGATATGACAGGACACACAGCTCTGGATTCCTCTTCTGACAGTTTTTACAATAAAAATCTGCACAATAAGCCATTGTTTTTATTTTTTGTTCTTCTACATCCTTATTAAAATAGTTAGTGTACGTCCATGACAGATCATATGGAACGATGTTACGTCATGTAGAACTAGTGACTTTAAAAATACGATTTTTCTTATACATGTTTAAGAAGGGAAAGGCATTTAATAAAATACAAAATCACGTACAAGTGATCATCATTGATTAATAGATACATAAACTAAATTTTTAATGAGAAAATTAGGATTTAACATCGATGGTGGTGCCGTCTGGTAGCTGGTTAATTCATGCACGAACAAATGAATTCCGAAATTAACCTTGTTCGGATTTTTGCACCTGTGCGGGAGGCCTGCTACGCCTCCAAGGTCAACTCCATCGGGGCAACGATACGGAACAGGTGGTGGAAGAAGAAGAAGACAGCCAAACATGCACCGGGCAAACTTTCGTTTTCAGCGAGCTACAACACCTGGGCAGGCAAATTTCAACTTCGAGACTGAGTCAGGAGTACGATGTGACGTAGGCAGCACCAAACTCCAAACAAATCAGGATGAGGACTACTGGAAAGAACAACTTGGTGAGTTGTTACATTGTTATAATACGGTAGTGACTGAAAATGTAGGATGTTTCAATGGTTGGAAATATACGATTCATGTTACAGACACTATTCCTGTGCGTAAACCTCCTTATTATGCACCGAAGGAGAAACAAAAAGAAATAGACGATGCCGTTCAAGAATTATTAGACGCAAAGCTCGTTGAACCGTGTAATTCTCCTTATGCGAGCCCTGCATTAATAATTAAGGGGAAAGGTTCCAATAAACGATTAGTAGTAGATTATTCTGAACTGAATAAAAAGATCATGTATGATTCATACCCAACACAACCTATGCAAGAATCTCTTTCGTATCTCTCTCGGGGAAACGTCTATTCGGTTCTCGACGTCAGAAAAGCTTTTCACCAGGTCTTATTAGACGAAAAAAGTAGAGATCTTACTGCTTTCCTTACGCCAACGCAACAATTAAGATAGTGTCGGGTTCCATTTGGTATGACCATTGGTACAGCTTGTCTCGCAAGAATGATGGAATGTATGTTAGGAGATTTGCGAGGCAAGTGCCTAGAATATTATGCTGACGATATTATTGTCATAAGTAAGGATTTTGACACACATTTACGTGACCTACGTACTGTGTTTGAACGTTTGAAAAAATTCGGGGTGACAGTTTCAAAAAAGAAAAGTACCTTTATGACTAAAGAAATTAAATTTATTGGTTTCTTAATTAAAGATCACAAAATAGAAATAGACCCTGAAAGGATAGAAATAATTAAGAATTTACCACGTCCCAAAAATTTACGTGCATTGCGACGTTGTCTGGGATTTTTCAATTTTTTTTCATACATGGCTCCCAGGGTTCGCTGAAATAGCAACACCACTGTACGAGCTTAGTTCGCCAAAAACACCGTTCCAATGGGAAACGATTCACGAAGATAGTTTCAACCAAATTAAAAGGTTATTTATGGAAAATGCCATTTTGTCCCTTCCAGATTTTGAAAGAACGTTTGTATTAGATACTGATGCGTCTCTTAAGAGTTATGGGGGATGTTTGATGCAACCAGATGATGATGGGATACTCCAACCAGTTGCATTTTTCTCTAAAAAGATACCAGAAAGTTCCAAAAACAGAACAATTTATGAGCATTAATTAAAATCTCTTGTACTTTGCTTAGAGAAATTTTCATATTACCTAAAACATAAAAAATTTGTACTAAGAGTAGATAATATGGCATTATTTCATATGTTAAGAAAAGCCCAAAAATTCTCCAAATTCGCCAGGTGGGCAGAATTTATATCTGAATTTAAATTTGATTTGATCCATATATCTTCTAGTCGCAATTTAGTTGGTGACTTTTTAAGTCGTCTATATGATCAACGTGACTTTGAGAGTGATGAATTATATGAAAAAGAAATTCCTTCAACATATTTGTCACTTTGGAATAATAGTATACTAATTGACAATATTCGTCAAGAACAAAAAGGAGACCCTGAAATAGCTGAGATATTGCACAAGATACAGGTTCAAAAATTTAAAGTTCCAAATTGTATTGAGAAACATGGTATAGTCTTTAAGAAAACAAAAAACAAAAATATGCCATTTAAAGTTCTTGTTCCAAAACTAATGATTAAAGCATTGGTTGATTTCTATCATACAAATGCATTAGGAGGAATACATAGTAATTGGTCCCGAACACTGAAGAAACTGCAAAGATTTTATACTTGGGACAACATGTTAAATTATGTTAAACAAAAGGTAATGTCATGTCAAATTTGTCAAAAGGCAAAATACACTAACATATCTCCTGCAAATGTATTAACTTCGGAAGTTATTAAGAAGCCTTTACAGCGTATTTGCTGTGATATTGTGGGAGTTTTGCCTCAATCCCATGGGTATAAATACATTCTAGTAGTTGTAGATTGCGCAACTCGTTTCGTTTGGTTTCAACCCATACGAAACCTTACCTCAAAGATCATAGCTGATTATCTGTTAAGATATTTTCTGCAATTTGGATGGTGTGCTGAAATAACCACCGATAATGCAAGTTACTTTACATCAGAATATTTTGCAGGATTCTTATATGGCAATGGTATAAGACATATCACTATCAGTGCTTATAATCCTCGTGCAAATTTAGCTGAAAGAATTATCAAGAATCTGAAAACTTCTTTGAGATGTTTTTGCTATGATGATCACAATTCATGGTTCAAATATTTATATTATATTCAACTTGGACTTAATACTATTTGGCATCAAGCCCTTAATCTTACTCCATTTGAATTATTCGTGGGTAGAGCTCCCTTAGATCCTCTCATAAATAATTGGAGTTTAACTGAACAGGAACTCTTGCAGGATAAGGTTAATCTGAGTGAAAAATGGAATAAGGCAATTCACAAGATGAAAGTAGAATGGAATAAGAGAAACAGGCTATATCAAAGAAAGTTTCAAATACCGAAGTATAAAATACATGATTTCGTTTTGGTAAAAACTCATCCAAGGTCTTCATTGCTAGAAAATAAGCCAAAGTCATTGTCATTAGTTTACGAAGGCCCATACAAAATTGTTAAAATGCTAAGTGAAAATAGAGTTCTTCTGGAAGATCCTAAAAATAATACTAATATAAGACGTAGTCATGTAGATCAACTGAAACCATATATTGAATGTAATTAGTTGGAATCCAAAATGCCGTTTGTCATTTCTTCTTCTTAGGGAATAAAAGGGAATAAATAAAGAAAAGAAACAAATTGAAGTTTTTGTGTGAAATTAAAGGAAGAGGAAATTACAAATTAAAAATTAAATGGGTATTATAATTTTGTAATGTCAAATGATGCTGGTAATTTATTTTGTTTCCATCAGGAATATATCCTGGAGATTCCAGCTGTAAAATGGAAGAAGGAAGACCGTAGCCATAATGCCTTACTCCAAAATCGACAGACATGGAAAAGTCGACACCTATCATCTATTATACCATCTGTCTGCGATCAACAATAAGGGCTGGCAAGAAACGATTTACACTTCCAATGTTATCCTTCCATTATTAAGTTAACATTAATGTTTGTATATTTTTTTGTTTGAGGGTCTCGCCCGCACTGAGTCCATGTTTTTGATTTCACAAGGGGGAGGGGGAAGTGTATGGACCGTAGTGCGCGCGGAGCCGTCATTTTGTTTATTTGTGTGCCAGATGGATGGAATCTTCTTAATTTTGCCACCAGAGGGCAATAGCATCGGTTACGCAATGACGTAACAAGGAAACCTTGGTGCGAAGTCGCAACCCTTCAGGCAGCGCATTTTGGATTCTGACCCAGGGAGAGGAAGTAGTTTTTCCTCTAGACAGACACCTTAGGAAGGTGTCCGAGAAACCACGACATGGGAGGAGAAGGATAAGTACTTTTAAGTTTCGAATTGGCACTCACACACCCAAATTATATTTTGTTCATCTTTCTCATCCGTTAAACTACGTGGAGTTGACTTAACTGTAAAGGAATCTATTTAATTCATCATTATTAATTATTTAGTTCAATTAATATCCATCCAACTGGCACAAGTGATACGACACAAAAATGTTTAGTTCAGCGAGTTTAACATCGAAAATCTTTCTTTATGTAGACTAATGGTGCTTGCACATTATGTGAATATGAATAAACTCGCATATTTTGGAAAAGGTGTTTTATCTGTACTTTCTAATAGCATAGCTGCCCCATAGCAAAATAAGTAGACCTATAAGGCGGAAATTTCCACTGCGCGCTTTCTAAAGGTTTGTATGCATTAAACAATCCAGTTTAACGTGCATAGGTCACAGAAACAGCATGCATATATATATATATATATATATACCGCGTGAGGCACCTAAAAGTACCACCTGAAATAGCGAAGAAACCAGAAACAGTAGCAATGTGAGGTTTGCGGGAAACAATAATATCAAATGGGGCTCATAAATCGGAGGTATGGGGTGGGTCGAAAAATATCGACAAATGGGGCATCTGGAGCAAAGTCATATTTTTTGAATGGAACGATATACAATAACATGCATAATATAAAAGAGCAGACGCAGAGAAACACAACGCCGTTGGTCTCATGCATCTACTGCACATAGGAACGAAGATATGGCCATGTCAAAATATGTAAACAAACTAACACGTGACCCACTTGACCGTCAGTACCACGGCATGTACAAATATGAGATGTCGGAAGCCATTGGACAAGATGAAGACAGAACGTGTTAAAGGAAGAAAACAGGCTCATTCAGAATTCCTATTACACACTTCTAGGGGTTTTAGAGTGGACTTAGTAGATCACGTTTTGATAAGGAACCCATGTCCGGAAAAGTACCGTTTTGGTACTACACAGATGACAAAATTACATACTCCCTCTGTCCCATAATTATTGTCCGGTACACCTTTGTTTGTTGTCCCATAATCATTGGTAATCGGCTGGGCGGTATTTCTAGCTCGTTGCGATAAGGTCACGTTGTTCCTCTTCACAATCTTGAAGACTGATCTACTGTGCCTCTCCTCATGCGTGTGCTTTCCATCTGCCTCTTCGTCTGTAATTCCTGTACTACCATTTTGCCATACCGGACTACAATTATGGGCCAGAGGGAGTATTTTACATCACCCGCTTTAACAGCATCACTACAAAAGATCGAACCTGAAGTTAATTGCAAACAGTATACCTCCGAAGGATGTTTGCATACACACAATCAAAAATACCTATTGTGTTCTGAATCCTGTCTGCCGCAGCGGAAAATCGTGCAACGATGTCTTCCTCCGACACTACAGGAGTCTCATAATCATGACTCTTCATGTGGCCCCATACGAAAATGTCAAGAGGAGTTAGATCCGGCGATCGTGGTGGCCAAGGAGTGTGTCCACCGCGACCTATTCACCTGTCTTCGTATATTTAATTGAGATGTTGTCAGACGTCATTTGAAAAGTATGCTGGTGTGCCATCATGTTGGAACCACATGTGCTGGGGAATGTGCAGCGGTACATCGTCCAAGAACTGCGTCTATACTTCTTATAATAAGGTGAAGTACCTCGGACCCTTTAGGGGGCCCGGAAGAAGGTACGACCCAATCAGAAGACCATAGATGATACCAACCAATACATTGATGCTGATCACATCACCCCCACTCACAACTGGATCAAGAAAGTGTGGGGCGTTACCCCCACATCCCCTATACGCCATCATGGCGTGGTGCTATGCATAGGGGAGCACTTTTTACATTGATGCCAAACAGTTGCTGTAATCCATGAGAATATATGGCACGAGGATTTTCGTCATCCCAAATGTGGCTGTTCCGACTGTTGAAAACAGCATCCCTGGTGAAATGAGCTTCATCCGTAAAAATCAAGCCGAGGAAACTCGGGAACTTCCACACAACGGTTTAGAAACCATGCACAGTAATTGACAGAACGGTTTAGAAACCGTGCACAGTAATTGACACGTGGTACAAAATCTGCCGGACCCATTGCCTATACCCTCTGGGGGTGGTACGGGCCAAGCTGCTTGTCATGATGAAAACGCCAGACGCTGCTCTGAGACACATTCGTGTGACGTGAAATGGTGCGAGTACTCGTCGACGGGTTCTCGTCAGTTCAACGTCGAGAGTGCGGCATGTCCGTGGAGCACCACAGTCGGCCCCATTAACCTTGAAGTTACTTGTTTCTCGCAGCCATTGCTCTAATTGGGCAAAAATAGTATGTGATGGAGTGACACGATGCGGGAAACGCTCTGCATACGGATCTTGCGCAACTCTACTATTACGTCCAGCTTCGCCGTAAATTATCAACATGTTGGTGTTCCCGGCAAACGTGTATTCAATCATACTGCACTGTCTTCCCAATGACTGAATAGCAACTGACGTGAAGGTCGAAGCACACCGGCTTGTAAACAGCGAATTGTCTGCAGCCACGATTGAATAGCAACTGACGTGAAGATCAAAGCACACAGGATTGTAAACAGAGAACGTTGGAAGCAGCACACATGACATCAGGTGACTGAAGACGTTACCCTCCGTCAACGTGGGTTGCTTGCTGTGAAATGAGATCTGAAATGGGTCCCTTATCGAAACTTGATCTACTAAGTCCCCTCTACAATCCCTAGAAGTGTGTAATAGGAATTCTGAATCACCCTGTATATATACTATATTATATATATGGACACACATATATACCCACCCCATATATATAGATCTAAATATGTATGTGTAAACATATGTACATATTTATATACATTTTCTTTGTTTTTAGTGCATCCAATATAACCAAGAGGAATATGTTAAAAGAACTGTTTTGGCTTGTAACAAATACGGACCATTCCATGTTTGTAGAGTTCCAGAAATTTTCTCTTCAGAATTGGATTTTCACAAATATGAGTATGACTACAATAAGGAATAAGGCATTGAGGGTAAATATTGGGCTTTGCCTTTATTTTAAAGTATGTAAATAACTTTATGCCACTGCTTTCTTCCTAAACAGTTTTGTAGGCTGCTGTTGATCTTGTATTGTGTTATGTAATATGCATAACTAGATAGATCAATATTTCTAAGGACACATGGACAATTATCTACAACATTTGTAAATATTGTGTCGATTGGCTATGGGTAAATTCATTTTGTTCCTTGACATTCTGATAAAAAATATTAACGTTAATTTATTAAGGAAAATTCAGTGTAATTTTCAACTTTTCGTAATATTTCCTTGCATGAAATCAATTTTCTCAAAACTTATATTTGTCGATCCCAGAATAACACTATATTGGCATTGTGACATATTATTCTGTATTTACCATATTCCCTCAAGTTACTTTTTGTTTTTCAGAGTACCTCTATTTTGCATTATTGGGATATAACATGGATATTTACTGCATATTTCGAGATCGTGAATAATAATTTCATTTGTTCCCTCAGAAATGTTTTATCAATTGCTACAGTTAATATACTAGTATTTTTGATAAATCGAAAAAAATGGGTGTATGGTGTCACGTTTTAGTGTCTCGATATTGAAATTTAAAAATAACTTTAGTTTCAAGTACCAATGTGTATTTTTATGAGATAGAATAAGTTTTTGTTCTTAATTTTCGTTTGTTAGTGTCGTGTATGCACACAAGTAGTATAAATTGGTATTTTTTGCGGCATCTTTTTGGTCGTTTTCCATTTTCTTGGTCGAAATGCATCGCTACTTTTATTTTTACGACCTTTTAAGGGCTAAGTTAACCTACAAGGGTTGTTTTTGTATATGTTTTTTTTCCTTATGACTTTTTACGATCTTATGTGATATAACTTAACCTATTCTCTTCTTTTACGATCCTTCATGAGTTAGTTATACCAGTAGTATAAAAAGATTGTTTCAAACAATCATAAGTAAGAATTTCATCATAAGTAAGAAGGGCCCTTAGAGTAATCTTCTGCGATGTACTTTTTTATTTTTCACGTTATGTTCGAACCTCGAGGGCCCTCAGAGTAATCTTCTACAATGTATTTTTTTATTTTGATTTTTCAAGTCCTCGATTGGCCCACGGAGTAATCTTCTACGAAGTACTATTTTTTTACGTTTCTTTCGAACCTCCGAGCAATCATAAAACTTTTGGTGGACCAAAAAAATAAATATTTGTACACATCGACCCGTGTGTGTGTTTTCGAAACTTTAGGTTTTTCAACGCGGCTTGAAAAGAACACATTTCAAATATTTCGACAGGGAGAGATACTCTCGCGATTTTTTAATTTCGCGTAATTTTTGAAAGGCGAGCAAAAAAAAAACGAATATTGGAATTTTCTGTCGACTTTTTTTCACCAAAAAAAACATGTCATTTAGGAACCTTGTGGTAAAAAAATTTGGTAATGGAAAAATTTTAAAATAGAGTAAAGTAAATAACAATGGAGGTGGCGATTGAAAGTTCGGAAAAAATATGAGAATAGGTTTCTCCAATCTAAATAGAATTGGTGGTGAAATTTTGCATTCTTTGACAAAATCTAAACACGTTGAATATTTTATGTGATCGGAAACTTTTTATTTGCTGTCCCCTAGAAATTCTATATAAATAACATACCTGAACATTCCTAGATACGATCGCGATTTTACGATTTTTGTAATTTTTGACAATTTTATTGGATTTTTTTTTTCTAGAAATGATATGAAAGAAACTTTCTACTTGCGTTAGTTTTTAAATATGTTCCGTGATCCTTTCGTTCTTGACGTCTTGGACGAAAGATTTCTTTACCACCAGGATTACGCTGCACAACGTGTCGTCGGGGATTTTATCGTGAAATTCGCACACGATATGTGCGATCGTTGACCACGACTTGTTTTCTTTTCGATGTGTTGATTATGAACTTGTGTCTTGAACTCTTGACTTGTGATTTGAATTCGCTGGGTGTATAGTATACGTCTACCTTTCCCTCGATCACTCTTTTGTAATCTGTGTACGCTTCGTATAATTTGAGATACTCGTCTTCTGCTATGTTCAGATTGTAATTTTCACGCGGCAACACTTCGTTCCTGCCGTTCTTGAGGTATGCGTTCTTGATCTTGTAGTTGTCGAACTTGCTGGAATCTTTTTCCTGGTTGTTGTCCCTCCCGGTCTGGAAGAGTAATATGACGAAATCTGGCATGTCGAACTGTATGTTGTTGAACTGCGTCGTGACGTCGAATTCGTAATGGTTGCCGGAAGCAGGTTTCTGCACTCACTGGTAACCGTAAAAATGAACGGGCACCTGTGGATTTTTCAAGATTTCCACTTTGTACTTCAGAGCGTAATTCGTTTCTTATTCTACCACCGGCATTCTCAATTCCATTGTCTGGATCACGCATTTTGCTGCTTCGGGCAGAGTGTTTGGAAGCGGAGTGATCCCGTCCGGACCCAAGTTACTGTATCGCATTGGACTTTGTTGTCTCTCTAGGATCTGCGAAAAGTGATTCTCAAACCTCCTTTTCACATGATCTCCTTGTAGTCCGAGAAGAAACCCGAAAGTAGACGCATGGGAAACAGTACCATGTGACTTTTCGTTGATATTTTCGTTCCCGCTTCGAATCCTCCCGCTTGGTAGTAAGTGGCATCTGTTTTCGAAAGTTTCAACGTTCCCACTGCCGTGGAAGTGTTTCCTGGATAATCGACTCTATCGATGACCGTTCCATGTTTTATCACTTCGACCTGCGAGAACAGGTAGGGTACGAAGTTGTCCACGAGTTTCAAATTTGCTTTGGGCGAAACGCTTCTCCTCTTTCTTTTTCACCACTTCGAATTTAACGTACAGGTCTGCTCTGTGAGGATGAACGAATCCATCCCCGACGTCGATGTTCACCTCTATCTCTCGGTTCGGTTCGTAGATATTGGCGAACGTGCGACGGTTGGGAGGTAAAGATTTCAACTCGTAACTTTCGATTTGCAAAATTGTAGTAGTTATTTATATATTGATTTCCACGATGGCCGTTGACGTTGCTCCTGCAAAATCCACAATCTCACCTTTTTCGTATGTCACCACTAAGTCAATCTGGTCGATTCTGTTGCGGCATACCGGAAAATAGATCGGCTACGAGGTCGGGAAGGTGATCGGTTCTATGAATTCGGAATTTGGTTTGAAAGTTGCGATGATTCCCGTTTGTTTGTGACTTCCGATTCCTTCAGATTTTGTGATCATTCCTTCTGCTACGTTGCAATGTACTTTCAGTCTCTATGGCCAAGAATTTAGGAATATTCCCACCTATGTGTTTGATTCCAATTTCGAGTTTTGTGTTGTTCTCGAAACCCAAAAGTTCACCGAGTGTACCCAGATAGACTGTTTCGGTCGCAGAACCAATTCCACTCTATGCGTAACGGAGATTTGTGACAGTAACACACCTCTAGGTAACTGAGCTTGCAATGTTGACAAATTGTACTGACCGGGTGTTATGCTATTTTTTTTCATTTCCTACTGTAATCCTATTATTATGTTCTGTGATGTTGGGAATCAGGTACTTGCTGTAAAAAGCACGCAAAGCTATAAATTTCGGATAGAAGATATCGTCGTGCAACCTGAGTTTCAAAACCGAAGTTTTACTCGTGAGATGGAACACTCCCATCGTGTATCAAATGGAACAGGTTTCTGGAAATCTTGAATCGAAGGGCTATTTATTTTAGAGAGAAACATTAACATGGAGAGACAGCGATGACCGCAGTTCACTTCCTCGAACCCTTGGATTCTTTCTTCGATGTAGTAGATGTTTAAAATTAATTTAAATTATTAATTTTTATATAATTTATTAAATTTGCAGGAGGAACACCTCCGAAAGAATCGAAAACGAACGCGTTTGAATATCCAGTGCTTGCCCGGATTTTTGTAACTGTCCAAGTTGACGACTCAACACTATTTTTTTCTTATGGTGGAGGGACAAGAAAACTCCTCTGAAGTGTTTGATTCCCAACGGTTCAATCACAGATTCAATGTCGCGGTTACTGAGCGCTTCTTTTTTTTAACTTGCTCAAGACGCCTTTTACCTTTTTTCTCCATGGCCAGATTGTGACGTTTCCGTTCTTCCAATTTCGCCTTGATCTTTTTCGTGTCGATTACGCTTTTTGCTATGGCCGCGCTTCCACCTGCCAAACTTTCCACGGCACCCAAACCTGCTAAAATCGCTGGAATGCTGAATATGAAACCTCCCGTGTGTGTCCTTTTCCTCGAAGGCTGCACTGCAATCTTTTCAATTGAGGAGTGCCTAGCAACAATTTCATTCCGTGACCTTTGGACAAGCAAGAACGTTTTTTTTCGAGCTGTTTCTTGGTGAGTAACCCGTCGAGGGCACCCAAAGTTTTAGAATCGAGTTCGGTACTTGGTAAATAACATCCTTGGGGTTCATGATGATGCTATGTTATTTATAGAGTCTCACTCAGCGCGATATTTTTTTTCTGTGATCTCGTAGATTTATTTGCTAGGTCTATGAGTTTTTATAATTTCTTATTTTGACGATTTGTTATTTATATATTCCGGGATTTTCTTTGTCTTCTGGTAGATTTTTGTTAGGTCTATGAGTTTTTGTAATTTTTATTTTGACGGTATGTTATTTATATATTCTGGGAATTTTTTTTGTCTCGTAGATTTTTTTTGCTAAGTCTATGAATTTCTTCGCAGGTGTGTTATCTTTTTGTCTCTATTGAACAAATTCTATTACATGCTTCGATTTGTTACCAGGAAGTTCCTTTGTCTCCTTGTACACAATTCGAGTTTTACTCTCAATTAAAAAAATAGCTTCTGATCAGAAAACATGTTATCGTATCGATCTGGTAAAACTAGGCTATATTTACCGTCGAGCAATAGACGCACTTTGGGACCATACCGGGTTGCAGCAATTTCACCGGCAGTTATCGCGTAAGGTTTGCCCAATTCCAATTCCTGAATTTCTATATACTCGACTGATGAATTTAGCATTTGTTTCAATGCTCGAACGTCTAATGATTGTCCATTCATGATAAGCTACTGGAGTTTCTTTTTGCGGAGTGTTATTTATATACCGAAGATAAAAATCTACTTCTCCTAATGCTATCATGTGATTGATAATATTTTCTGTTTCTGCGTTTGACTCATACCAATCGTCTCCTCCCTTGCCTCCCCTTGTGAAGTTCGTCCAATTTATAATCTAATTTTTTGTTTGCAGCTCGGAAAAGAGTCTTGGGATCGGAACATTTTATTCTGCTTATTTTTCGGAGGTGGTTCAAGAGAATCGTCTCGCACGGTGATCGAAATTCCGGCGTTACTTTGCACAATTTGATGCGTTTTTAAAATCTACTTCACCTCCATCGAACGTGAACGTAAATATTTTGTGCAAAAATTCGAGTGGTAAGTCGAATTATGATTTTTTTGCGAAGTGTTATTTATATATATTCTGGGGGGAAAATTTGTCTGTGATCTGGTAGATTTTTTTTTTTGACGATCGGTTACAATCCCCATCCTAATTTTCGTTTCGTGTTCATGGCGATGTTCGTGCCCAACGCTGCGACCCTTTCACCCAGATAAGCGTCCCTGCTTATGAATCTTAGGAATGCTGCATGTTCCAATTTTTTATCTGCTTCCTGGCATACATCTAGAATTGTTTTTATATTGTAAGCGATGTCATGATCTTTGCATGCGGCGTCCAACGGATTCACTCCCCTGTCTCCTTTTTTCAAACGTTGTTCGTGTTTGGTTCCCGGTCCGCAGTACTGATAACCTGGAATATGCATTTCGAACGGTAATTTGTATATTATGTCGTTAAAGAGTCTCTTGCCTTCTGCAACGTTCCAAAACTTCGGCGGTAGAGTGTTGATTATTTTGATCAGATACCCAATTCCTTTACTGTCGTTCACGATGAAGTTGGAGAGTTTGGTGCTGATCATGTCCATGAACCCTACTTTCTCGTTGTAAAAGTTACGGTTGCCTGCATTTTCTTCGCCTGCTATGACAAGTAAACGATCCACGAGTTTCCTAACGACGTCAACCCAAACGAATTCCTTCGGTAACGTGTTGTAGCGTTTGACGCCGCTTCCACTTTTTATGTCGTTCCAAATAGGTTTGATGAGATTCCTGTATTTTTCTCCACTGCTAGATTTCACTCGATTCTGAGAAGCGTCGTTGTTTTGATACAGAGCATCCGACAATATTAAAATGTCCGTGTAACTTTGATAATATTCATCCCTGTAATCTTTAGGATATTTTTTGTTGATGAGTTCATAAAGTCCATCCGTACCGGGATACCTGGACCAACTATCTCTTTCGCCTAAATTAATTTTTACGTCGTCTCCTTCGAACGTAACTTTAGATTTTCCAATTTTCCAAATCACTCCATCGTTAGTTTCCATGCTCGGGCACAATCCGAATACCTCGTCCTTGTCGAATTTCGCGGTACTCAGGTAACACTGTGCGACAGTGAAAATTGCCGCAGATTAAAATCAAGTGATTCCTATGGAGTGTGGTGCCCTGATGACGATAGTGAAAACTGTTTTCCGCTATCACCTAAACTTTTCTCTGGAAACGCAATTTTATCAGCGCACGACTGCATGTTATTGTTGTTGGAGCACTTATCACCACAGCTTGTTACTAGGGATCGACAATGCATAGGGGAGGGGGTGGAGAGAAAAGGGATAGATAGCCACTTGGTTGCGGTATAGCAAGATATAGTGGAGTTGCAGTTATTTGCAACAGTCAGTTGCTAGTGGGATCACTCAGTATCTGTTCCAGCAGTGTGTGTCTTGCAAAACCCCTAAAGTGAAGAATGCTGTTTGTGCGTGTTCGCGTGTTTCTTTTGTTCAGCGATGGCTAGGAAGTTTGTTAATTTACCAAACCTTTTCTGATATGTGTGTGGTGAGTTTACGATGAATTCCCAAAGACATCCCATTTCCCCGCTTGTCAAAAAGGCGTAGGAGTTGTATTTTGAATCAAAGGCAGATGAGGGTAATTTTTGGGCACCACAGAACTGTTGCTCACGTTGCTCTTGCTATTTAAGAGGCTGATTGCATGCAACCCACCCACCTATGCCATTTGCTGTACCACAGTTGTGGAGGGAACCTAGAGACCACATAACAGATTTCTACTTTTGTTTAACGAAAGTAACTGGAATATCAAGTAAATCAAAACACACAGTTTCATATCCAAATTGGGAATATGCAGTGCGCCCAGTTCCGCATTCTGATTCTCTCCCAGTTCCAAAACCACCAACGGAATGGACACTATGGACACTGGAAGATGAAAGAGACGATGGTAGTGACCAACCAATAGATCACGAAGATCTTAATTACATGCCATCTACATCACAGCCCCAACTACAGCCATTGTCACAGGCAGAATTGCCATGAACCCCTTGTTGACAAAGACAGTGTGCTGTTACCACCGCTCCATCTGAAATTGGGTTTCATGAAGAATTTTGTGAAAGCAATGGAAAAAGATGGCAGGGGTTTTACATTTTTACTGTCCAAATTTACTGCGATTAGTACTGCAAAAATTAAAGAAGGTATTTTCATTGTGCCTCAGATTCGTGACTTGAATGACATAACATTTGAAGAGTTGCTGACAGATACTGAGAAGGCAGCTTGTCTTGCCTTCAAAGATGTATGCAACAATTTCTTGGGTAACGTCAGGTCTGACAATTACAGGGAACTGACGGAACACATGCTGGACTGTTACAAGGCTATGAGGTGGAACATGTCTTTGAAAATACATTTCCTGCATTCTCATTTGGATTTTTCTCCACCGAATCTCGGAGATGTGAGTGACGAACATGAGCGATTTTACCAAGATATTGCTGCTATGGAAAGACAATATAAGGGAAGATTGTCACCAAACCTTTTAGCAGATTACTGCTGGACACTCCTACAAGATGTTTCACCATCCACCCACAAACGGAAAGTTTCCAGGACATTTTACTAATTTATATATACATTTCAAGCTTTTTGCAGCTTTCTCGTACCTTTTTTATGTTTTGTAATACAAACAATTAATTTTGTTACATGCTTGTATTCTATCCAGCTACAGGTTCCTCCTGTACTGTAATGGAGTCATTTCCAAGTGTCGAGAAAATTGCTACTTTGTTTCTCATGAATTGCAATAAATTGCTTACTATATGAAATATAGGCTAAGTGGTACATGTAGCATATCTTTTCCAGAAAAATTGGTACGTGATGGAACATTTCTGATTTCATTTTCTAAATCAGCGTATTTGATTTAGTAGAGAACACCTTCTTTCATCTCGCGGCAAGACACAAAGTTCAAATTTGTTGCACTGTGTAATCTCTCGCCAAAGGACCCACCTCAATGTTATCCGAAGAAGATGAAGTGCTTCCTATGGCTTGACGTTTCGGAAGTTCGAGAGGAGTGTGAATGCTAGAGAGAGGCGTGGGAGGATAATCTTCGTAATTTCGAGCGGCAAGAGGTACGAGTTCCGTGATGAGATCCTTGTTCTGTTCCGTGACATTTTTTATTTCTTTACCGAGACCGCTGATAGTATCGATGATAGGTTGATCCTGACGTTTCTTCTCTTCGTAAATTCCACGATTCTCGGATTTCCACCCCTTGCACCGCTTAACGAAATATTCGCGCAATTTGAGGTTCTCGTCTTCGATTTTTCGTTTTGCCATAGTGTTATTTATATACGTCGTTTCTCACAACGTCGCAACATTGAAAAAGTCGTTGATTTTGTTTCTGTACTTTCCGTCCTTCGGTTTCCTCGTCATGTCGATCGTCACGAATCCGAAGTCATCTTGGTTCTAGCACGAAGAGCAGAATTTAGAAAATTGGTTGTAGTTCATATCTCCGCCTACGTAATCATCGTGAACGGCTTAAGATTAGTGTGATCTTAACGAAACAAGCAAATAAAATTAACATGGTCACGTAGTAACTGTTTCGGGATTCTGGAAAACGTTTGAGCTATGTAGAAGCAATATATTCTCCTGTGACGACCTTGAGTGAAAAAGTTGCGAATTTCTTTCTGATTTTCTAAAATTACGTCGTCGAAGACCACTACTGAATTTTCATGACACTTGTCGAGTGGTTTTATTTCCGATTCGAAAGTTGCTATGTCCAGTCCCTCGTACAATTTAATCAGTTGCCGATATTTTGGTTGTTCCAAACTTTTCGAAAACACGTACAGGTGCCTGTTATCCCAATCTAACTAATTAGGTGCGAGGAGAAAATTGTCAATGAACGTAGTTTTTCCACAACCGGAAGGACCGACGATCAAGCATCGAATGTTGTCGGGTAGCATCTCGCCGTTCTTTTATTAGTTCTACATTTATAATCTGGTAGACGCTTCATCAAGTTCCACGTTGTCACAAGGTCACTTCGATCGCATTGATCCAACTCTTTTCCGGAAGTCCCAGCCATTTCACCAAAAGATTGTTATTTTTTCTCCGCAAAACTTTATCGATGAAGTACGTGTCGGGGTATTTAGTTTTAGAAAGATTCTCTTCGTAAAATCTTCCTTTCAAACTTTCACCGCTACTATCCTTTATTTTATACGTGTGACGGTTTCCGGGTAGAACTCGTACTCCAATTTTTTGTGAATCCCTTCTCGAACGTACGTTTGAATTTGCTGATCCTCACCTGATCTCCGATCTTGTATTTACGTTTTTTGGTCGTGGGACGGTACTTTGGACAATAAACTGTAGAAATTAATCGCCCCTCGTCAGATTTAGTAACGTCGACGGGTTTCATGCGTATCGTGCTGTGAACGGTGTGATTGTAATCGTCAACGAGTTCCTGAAGAAAGTCGACCCATTTGTAATTTCCCTGAAGCGTGAACCATTTCCACATACGCGTTTTCAAGGTTCGATAGAAACGTTCAACTATGCTGGCTTATATGTGACTGAAAGTGGAATAATGATAAATGTTTTGATCTTTTACGAATTGCTGGAAGACGGAGTTGTAAAATTCTTTTCCATGGTCCGTTTGAAGGAATCGAGGTGGTCGTCTGCCACTTTCATCGAAAATTGTTTCGAATGTTTCGACTACGCATGTTCCCGTTTTGGTTTTTAGATTTATAGGCCACGCGAATTTTGAAAATATATCTATGACGGTGAGGAGGTACCTCTTGCCCTTGTTGATTTTATGTAATTTTTTAAATTACCGCTGCCAATTTCCACGAGGTCATATTGCGACAGATCGTCTATTCCTTTATCACCACAGACAAACGTTTGTAGTTGCGACGTGCAGGTTTGTGCAACTCGTTCGCGATTACCTCTCTAGACATTGAGTGAGAGATTTTGTTTGAAGAGAATGACTAACGTGATCGGATGTTTCGACGGTGGCAATTCGCTGGTATTTCGAATAAATAATTTGTCATATGAGCTCACAACAAAAACCGTAAGGTCCTCGTCTTTTTGTGTTTCACATAAGGAATGAGTTTCGTTCCAGTACGCCAAAGGAATATTTCCTGCCTTCTCGCTTACTTATTAACGCCATTGTAGGAATAGCGAGCTGTTTTCCATGTGCCCAATACGAAAATTCATACAGTTCTATTATGCCGTCGATTAAATATCTGTGATATGGGCGATGGGGATGCAACATGTACAACTTGTTGCCTTCAACGAACGTGGAAGTTCTTTGCTGATTCGGTATGCTGTTCATTTAGGTAGCGTGCAAGGTGAACAACTTGGCAATTTTAGTATCGAAAGTAACGAGATTACTGTGAACGTGTCCAAGTTTATTTTCTATGGGCAACAAATGCTCGACGATGGTATCCGTTACAGACGAAACCGATGGTTTGACTTTTATACGTGGTGACGCAAGAATGGGTATTGCCTTATCTAACGTAAGTAAGTGTTTCGCAGGTTGTGAATCTGTCCAAATTTCGAAAAACCTTCCTTGGACATACTTTTGAAACCTTTTCACCGCAAATACAATGCACAATGCTCCCTTTTGGTGCATAGGATATTGCAATTCATGTTTGATAACGTACATGATATGCATTCTATTGTATGAAGCTGCCCATTTATCTTGTGGCATAATTGTGCTCCTAGACCATTTTGCGCAGCACCGCATTGCACTACCAAATATTGATTCTGATCATATGGCATCAGAACTTTAGCACTTGCCAATGCCTGTTTTGCAGCTTCAAATTGCTTGTGACACGAATCAGTCCACTTCCACATGACATTCTTCCTTAACAGATTATATAATTCAGACAGTATTATCGATAAATTGGGCACACATCTCCTATAAAAATTGATTTCACCAAGAAATACTTTTACCTCACGAACGTTACGTGGCTCAGGGCATTACAATAATGCTTTCGTTTTCTTTTCTGACGGTGTAATACCTGTCCTACTCAGCACATATCCCAGATATTCTACTTCATGTACAAACCATACACATTTGTCCCAATTAATCTTAACGTTGTGTTCTGTTAAAAGCTGCAGAACTTCCAATGTTCGTACACACCTTTCATGCATTCCTTTCCCTGATATGAACAAATTGTCTTGATATGATATGACATAATTCAAACCGTGAAATATATCTTCAATTGTCTTCTGAAATATTTGGGAAGATACACTAACTCCAAATGGTAGTCTCATATGTCGAACTAAGCCGTAGGGGTATTCATAACGAGCAATTGCTTTGCCTGGTTGTCTAATGCTATTTGTAAATAAGCTCTCTTCAGGTCCAAAGAAACAAATGTATCGTGGCCATTCACCTTTGGAAAAATTTCATCAATTCTTTCAAAGAATATGTTACATTTTCCACAAACCTATTAATTGTGTTCTTAAAATCACAACACAAGCGTACATTATCATCTGTCTTTGCAACTACAACCATTGGACTCGCCCACTTACTAAATTCCACCTTTTCCCAAAATATTTTGGTCAATCAACTTTATACCGAATGCAATGTTGTAAAACTTCTTAAAAATAGGCGTAGCACCTGCTTTCATAGGTATCTTTTCTTTATAACATATTATGGGTTGAAACAAATCTTCATTGTAATTCACTTTGATTAATCCTGTAACCAGCAATCTATCTATGAGTTTTCTCACATCATCTACTCACACAAATTCTTTATGTAAAGTATTATATTGCTTGATACCACTAGCGGTTTCAAGTTGGTTCTAGATAGGTTTAATAAGATTCTTGTATTTGTCCCCACTGCCCGACTTAACACGATTTTGACTGGCATCGGTATTTTGATATAAGGTATCAGATAGTATCAAAATATCTGAGTAACTCTGATAATCTTCTTCTGTAAATTTTTTTGGGTAGCTGGAAAATCTGCATAATTTTTAGCAGATGGAGATACCAGCTCATTTTTGAGATTTTTATTTTGTTCTGTGACACTCTTAATCTTTTTACCGAGACCACTGATTGCATCGATAATTGGTTAGTGTTTGGCGTTTGTGTTGTTCATATAATACTCGAATCTCTGATTTACAACCTTTGAAACGTTTGGACAGGTAATCACGTAATTTCAAATTATCTTCAATTTTATGTTTTGATATATTTATTTTTTGATTAGAGGTTATTTTATATCGTTTCAACGTTCAAAAGGTCGTTGATTTTATTTCTAAACTTTCCATTGTTAGGTTTTCTAGTCATGTCGATGGTAACAAATCCAAAATCGTCACTGTTCCAACAAGATGAACAGAATTTAAAAAATTGGTTATAATTTAAGTCACCCCCCACGTAATCATCGTATAAATGTTTCAAATTACTATGATCTTGACGAAACAAACAAATTAGGTTTGTATTATCTCGTAGTAATTCTTTAGGAATTTTGGAATATGTTTGAGCTAAATAAAAGCAGTCTATTTCATTGTGACGACCCTGTATAAAGAAATTTCGGATTTCGTTTTGATTTTCTAGAATGACATCATCAAAAACTACAACAGAATTTTTCAAACAATCATTGAGAGGTTTTACTTTTGATGCAAATTTAGCTATGTTAAGTCCCCAGTTCAGCTTCATAAGTTGCTGATATTTCGGTTGTTCAGAACTTTTAGAGAATACATACAGGTGTATATTTTCCCAATGTAGCCAATTAGGAGAAATCAGGAAATTGTCTACCAGAAGAGTGTATTTCCACAACCAGAGGGGCCTACAATGAGGCAACTTATATTATCAGGTAACAACTCCCCATTTTTTTTACTGGTTTCCACTAAATCTGGTAACCGCTGTCCCACATTCCATGTTGGTGTCAAAGAATCACCTGGTTTGCTTCTATCCAATTTCTTTCTGGCAGTCCTAGCCATTGAACATACAATTTATTATTTTTCTTACGTAATATTTTCTCAATTAAATATGTATCTCGATATTTTGTTTTACTGAGTTCCTCTTCATAAAATCTCCCCTTCAATATTTTATTATAATTATCTTTTATGATATATGTATTTCTATTCCCTGGTAAAACTTGAACTACAGTGAATAACTCTGTACTGAAATTCTTGGTGAATCCCTTCTCAAATAAATGTTTAAATTTACTGACTCTCACCTGTTCTCCTATTTTGTATTTTGGTTTCTTGGTAGTGTATTTATATTTCTGACAATAAACAGTAGAAATCAACCCAGATTCATCAGACTTGGTTCCCTCAGCAGGTTTCATGTGAATAGTTCTGTGTACTGAATTAATATAATTATGAACTAGCTCGGGTAAAATTTGTAGACTAAATTGCCTCCACATGCGATTTTTTAATGTTCTGTTGAATTCTTTTCTACTATACGAGCATTAAGATCACTGTATGTAGAATAATGTTTAATATTATGTTGATTAATTAGCTTGGTAAATGTAGAATTGTAAAATTCTTTTTCTCTATCTGTTTGCAAATATTTTGGTACCCTACCTTGCTCAAAAATAAATTTAAAAGCCTCGGTAACACAAGTACCTGTCTTGGATGTTAGAGGAATAGCCCATGCATATTTACAGAATGTATCAATAACTGTGAGCATATATTTGTAATCATGATTTATCTTATGCAAATTTTTTAAAGTTCCTTTGCTCATTTCTATAAGATCAGCTTGAAACAAATTGTCTACACCTTTCGTTGCCACAATCAATCGTTTGTAGTTGCGACGCGCTGGTCTCTGTAATTCATTATCTATATCTTGTCTTTACATCGGGTGATATAAGAAAATATGACATAAAATGGATTATTTTCAGGGTATAATGGTTTCACTTCAAATAATAATTGGTCACCAGCTTCCACACGAAAACCAGATAATTGTTCATCCTCATGTATTTTATATTTCTTTGCACATTCATCCCAATATGCAATAGGTATCTGAAGTGCTCTATAAACACCATTTTTTCTCTGTATGCTGAAATTTGGTACTTCTATATGTTTTCCCTTCTTTACATAGCCAAATTTTAAAAACATAATATTACCATCAAGAAAAAATCATGAGAATGAGTGTAGGGATACAATTTGTAAACATTACCTGCATTAACATGAGTCCAGTGCCCTCGTACATTTGCTACACTCTCAAGTCTAACTATCTCAACAGTGAAAAACAATTCAAGATCGTCTAATCTGCTTAATACTGATTCTTGATATTCGTTTATGGTGCGTACCACTTCATCGTAGATAGGTTTGATTTTCACATTGACATGCAATTGTTTAAATTGTTATTTGAGATCATGAAGTTGCGAAGTAGAACTTGATAAAGCAGTTTCATGACTTGTTTCGAGGGTACTGATTTGTAGGTTAATGTTAGAAATAATCTCTTGTAAATTTTCTACAAGTCACAATTTGGTATTCTGGCTCAAGATCGTGTACTTGATTTCTGATTTCTTCAAACAATACATCAAGTTCGTTGATAGGCAAAGTAGCGATGGTGTCTTGAAATACAGCAATTTCCGCTTGAATATTCTTGATGTCCTCTGACTTGAGTATTCGATTTATTGCTCTTTTTTACTTCGGGGAAGTGGGTAAATTAGTTACAATATTTTCAAGTGTGGTCAAAGCTTGTTTGACAGCATCTAACTCCGTAGCACCTGCAACATTGATCAAAGCATCTTTAAGTTGTTGTATGTCATCTTGTGTAGGTGTAGATTGTTGAAATATTTGCAATTTATTCTGTATGGTATGTATGAGATGATGAAAATGGGATAATTCAGATTCGGTATTAAGGTTTTCCAGCTTGGTAATCTGTTCTTGAATTATGTTTAAAGATTCGGTTATGCTTGGCATCTTGAATTCCAGAGTTTACTGTACATTTGTCAATTCATTTCTCATGGCTGTCAAATTGTCTTCAATATGAGATTTGGCTTGAACTTCTGTTATGGCCCTGTGTAACTGATCTGTTTGCAATTCAGTTTTAATATTTTCTGGTGTAGGAATTTCGAAAGATTGAAATTGCCTTCGTAATTCGAGAATACTAGTATTAAGCTGTTCGTACTGCTCTTGTGTTTTGATATTTTGAATAATAGAAAGCAGTTCGGTACGAATAGTATTTGCTGGCATGTTTAATTCTTGTTTTAATTGTTCTGCTAATACTGCTATTAACTTAAAAACAGTATCTACACATTTCAGACGTAAAAATTAATCAGAATATACACATTTTGAGAAATAATTATATACGCAGCACTACACAGCACTGCACTGCACTGTAAAATAACTCAAAATCAGTATGAATATATCTATTTCTTTTAAAAAATATAACAATTGTAAATATATGCTTAAAATATACTGATATAGTCTCATAAAGTAAATTTTGCCCCGGTATGAGTTGAGCTTTGATAAAAAAAACATAATTATTCTTTATACTATAAGAATAGTAAAATGTGATTTTTTTTAGATATTTTCCCTTTGAAAATTATCCGAAATCAGGGTAAAATAAATAAATAGCAAATAAATCTTTACAAACGAATCATATCTATCTACTTATATATGTATATGTATATATATATAAATACTAATTATGGTGAATCCTAAAGGTATTGTATAACAGTACCTTATTCAGATCTAAAATCTCTTGGATCCTTAGACAATCTCTACACCAAAAAAACAACAGGAGAAGAAAAATCTTGTTTGAGTAGAGGTCATGGAATGAAATTGACACTTAGTACACCTCAGTTGAAAAGATTACAAGTTCTAGAAAAAAGAAACACACTGGTGGATTCATATTTAGTATTCCAGCTATTTTAGCAGCTTTTGGTGCTGTGAGGAGTCTAGCAGGAGTTAGTGCAGGTATAGCAAAAACGGAAATTGACGCAAAGAAGAACAGAGCTGAACTACACTCATGCTCATAAATTAAGGATAACGCTGAATCTTGTACAAATAAATATTTAATATGAACGTTGCCGCTTGAAATGATGTCCGGGTACTGTACCAAAGAACCTGTGTTGGCTATGACCTTGATCCAGTGTGTGGTGGTGCTGTAAGCAGACCAATGGCTCACAGGCGCGAAACTGCTGACCAGAGTACAGTGCCGCGAGGAAGTGTGCAGTTTTGTACGATTGTGCTAATGGTGGTTGTGTGTGTGAAATGGCTCAACGAACACATATTGATGATGTAATGAGCGGAAGGATACTTGGGCGGCTAGAGGTTGGTCAAAGACAGCAGGTCGTGTCACAGGTGCTCCATGTGCCACAAAGTGTCATCTCACGATTATGGCAACGATTCCAACAGACTGGAAACGTGTCTCGGCGCTACAGCAGTGGACGTCCACAGTGTACAACTCCACGAGAAGACAGGCATCTCATTGTAAGTGCCCAGTGATACAGACGGAGTACTGCCAGGGGCCTTGCTCGAGACCTTGCAGCTGCCACTGGAGCAGTTGTTTCCAGACACACTGTGTACAGACGACTCAACAGGCACGGTTTATTCACCCGGAAGCTTGCAATTTGCATTCTACTGTCACATGGTCACAGAGTAGCCCATAACACCTGGTGTAGAGAACACAGGACATGGACAATGGACGAATGGTCTCAGGTACTCTTCACTGACGAGTCCAGGTATAGTCTCAACAATGATTCTCGTCGTGTAACCATCTGGCGTGAACCAGGAACCAGATACCGACCCGGTAACATCGTCGAAAGGGACCAGTATGGAGGTGGTGGTGTCATGGGTGGGGTGGCATTATTCTGGGTTCACGTACACCCTTGCATATCTTTGACAGAGGTACTGTAACAGGTCAGGTGTACCGGGATGTAATTCTGCAAGACTACGTTCGTCTTTTCAGAGGTACAGTCGGTCCTACGTTGCTCCTGATGGATGACAATGCGAGGCCACACCGAGCTCCAATGTCAAGGAGTACCTCCAAACAGAAGACATCATACGAATGGAGTGGCCTGCCTATTCCCCCGACCTCAACCCAATCGAACATGCTTGGGATGCCCTAGGCCGACGTATCGCCGCACGTATTCCACCTCCTCAGACTCTTCAGGAGCTCCGACAGGCACTGGTGCAAGAATGTGAGGCCATACCACAACAGCTGCTCGACAACCTCCTCCAGAGTATGCCAAGCTGTTGTACTGCATGTGTCAATGTGCATGGGCATCACATTCCATACTGAAACCTGTGCACATGCTCAAGGAACTGTGGAAGAACAATTTACACTCTCCCTTGGTTTGTATCATATGTGCGCTCTTTGGGTTTTCTCACGATTTCTGCAATAAACAGAGTTAAACAGGGTATGTGGATGTCTTTCTTGTGTGTTCAACATGTGTCTGTGCTACCAGAACTAGTTTGTTTCAGTGCTGTATCGTGGGGCACCAAAACCTCTATTATCCTTAATTTATGAGCATGAGTGTAGATGAGCAAAAACGTCATAATCTGGCAATGGAGAAGAAAGGCAAGGATATTAATGCTTTGAGAAATTATATTAAAAATATAGATCCATTATCCAACTATGATATTCAAAATATGATTAAGTTACTGAAAATCAAATACTTCACAGGTGTTTTCATGTCAGATTCTCTACCTATTAAGGGACCAAACAAAATAAAGTGTGGAGTAATCAATTAGATAAGTTTAAAAAATGAAGGCACCTACTGGATTTGTTATTACAAACAAGCTAACATAGCTTTTGTTTTTGATTCTTTTGGTTGAATACAACCACCAGGCTTAGTTAGTTATCTTAATACTTCTAATGTTTATTATAGTGACGAACGTATCCAGGGTTTTGAAGATGTAAATTGTGGCCACCTATGTGTTTCTATGCTGGCCTTCTTATCTCAAATAAGTAAACCAACAATTGAAGATTTTCAGAAAAAATTGTGCCATCCAAAGCATCATGGGAGTATTCCATGTCACTAGTGAGACTTCAATGCTAAAACTTAACTTACACAATGATATTATCTGTCCTAAATCTATAGCTCTACGTGCTTTCTACAGTTTGTATCTTATTCCTAATATCACACAACATAATTATAGGGTTGCAGAAGGAAATGAAAAAAATGTATTACTCCTGTTCAGTTTAATATATCAACATTACAAGCTCATCTGCCTAGAGGTGTGTTACTATCACAAAACTCTGTTACACAAGGTGTAGAATTAGTTTCTTCAACTGAAACAGTCGATCTAGGTACACTTGGTAAACTACTAAGTTTTGAGAATAACACAAAACTTGAGTCTGCCATCAAACACATAGGTGGCAAAATTTCTAAATTCTTGACCATAGAGACTTTGAACATCCATTGTAAAGTTGTAGAAGGAATGATGGCAACATAGGTAGTCACAAACAAACTGGAATAATAGCAACATTCAAACTAAATTATGAATTAATATAACCTATCATCTACACACCCTCCTCACCTATCTATTTTCCAGTATCTTACAATCACATAGACCACATAGAATTCTTGGTAACCAACCAGAAAGGTGAAGTAATAAATTTTGCTGGTGCTACTACACCAGCAATCATAGCAATTAATATATAAAATAACCATTAACATGGAGCATATTGGAAGTTATGAATTACAATAGTTTCCTCACAATAGTCGTACATTTGCTAATCCCAATTAACCCAATCGTGAAACTGAATTTGACGTGTACGTGGGTGACCGTTCTCTACATCCTCACAGGGCTACCTTGTATATTAAATTTGAAATAGTAAAAAAATAAAATAATAAAGCATTTCCCCTTGGTGCGAACATAAAATTAGTAGATAATTTTGTACCACACTTGTTCTCTCAAGTAGAAATTAGAAAACATGGTACTGTGATAGATAGCGGATACTATCCTGGTATTACTTCTGCTGGAATACGAACACTAAAATTTTCCAAAGTAGATGCAACATATTATCATTTGAATCAGGAACCAAGGTTCTGACAAAAAAAAAAAACTGTAGTAGTAGTCAAAATGTACCTTTGACTGCAACCCTAAAATGATGACCTCTAAGAAAACCGCACCAAAACCTCAAAAACTCACTTTCTCTCCACGTTCCGCGCCTCATTTATTGCGCTGACGATGTTTCACAGCGAAGAAAAGCAGTGATGAGTAAATGCACTTTCTCATCCTTGAAGGATGAATGCGCCTTATCGTAATTTTCTAAGTCGGGCCATGTTTATATATCGTGACCTTTGTAAACCTCGGAACGATGTGATCTCTGCCGCACAAACGCGCGCGCCTCTCATTATTTCCGTATTGTGACGTGTTTTTTTTCAAGCAAACAAACAAAATAATAACAATTTTTTTTTTAGGATTCCTGAGTAGTATAATTGATGATACTACTGGCGCGATAAATGATGAACTCCTCTCAGGCAGATTTGGCTACACTTAAAACTTGCTCAACATGCCCATATGAGCTTTTTGCTCAAGTGTGGTACTCCGTCTAATCCAAGATTTTTGTAAAAATGCCCTCGGGAAGTTCCTGTGAAATGATGAGCCCCCTCAGATTGATTTGTCTACACTTACAAAAGGCACTTCTGTCAGATTGTTGTCCATAATCCTGTCAAAAATATGCCCCTCTTGATATTTTTTTTGCCCACACCTAAAACTAAGCCAAACGTATTAACACACACACACACACACACACCCACAACCACCCACATTGACCTTGATCTTGAGATGACCTTGACATTGACCTTGAGCTTGACCCTGACCTTGACCTTGACCCTGACCACACCCACCTACATACACACCCACACCCACCCACACCCACCCACATACACACCCACACCCACCCACACCCACCCACATACACACCCACACCCACCCACATACACACCCACACCCACCCACACCCATCCACATACACACCCACACACACCCACACACACCCTCACATATTTACTTCCGGTCCACTTGAGACCTATTTCTGGTTTATTTATATTGCATCATGTTTTGCAACAAATTATTACCCAATATTATGCAATAAATTATTAGACATGTGTTGTTTTCTGATTGGTTGGTTATGACATAATGTGATGATGTGTTATATTCTGATTGGCTTATTGTTTCAGATGTTTTCAATGCGGTCTGTGCTTAGGCTATACAAAGAGATTTTGCATTGCATATCAGCCAGTATTGTGAGAGTTGTTGAAGAGTAAGGGTGTGTTGTTGCAGTGTTGCTCCTTTTTTATACACAAAAATATTGCAGATTTGTATAAATTGAATTACAAATCTATTTGATTTAATATACAGAATTTTTGACAACCTGTCATAGGTTTATTAAGTATAGAGTTTTGATTTGAACCCCAAGAAATTTTATATAAATACCAAAGCCAAAAATATTAACACACACACACACACACACACACACACACACACACACACACACACACACACACACACACACACACACAAATCACACTGCTGAACCCAACTGATATTTTTTATTAAGCATAGAATTTTGATTTGAACCCCAATAAATCTTATATAATAAAAAACAATAAAAATGCCAAATCAAAAATATTGTAATCAATGCAATAAGAATATATCCAGCCGCAATTGGGCCAGGCATCAAAGGAATTGTAATTCAGACAAATGCAGAACTCCCACAAAAATATGCCCTAAATGCCATAGAAAATATAGCATGGAATACTTCACTTATAAACATAAAGGTACTTGCTCTGCACAGTCATCAACATTGACCCCTCAACCATCTACATCTGGACCGGCAAAGCAGCCACGCTATGCACCACCTATCCATAGCAGTTTTAATGGCCAATTAAGGGATCACCGTTTTGTATCAGAGCCAAGATGTGACATTAAGAATTTTTTGAACAGTATAAATTCTGATGTGCAGACAATTCTAAATGCACAAAATGGCTCTTATAAGCTGTCCCTCAAATTGTTTACACAATATAAGAAGCCAAATGGCACAAAATTTACACAGCCCCACATAACAGAAACTGTACCGGTATATTCAAATACAAATTCAGACAAAATAATAAGCAGTTTGATAGATCAACTGAATATTAAACACTCTGAATTTGCAGCAAAAGAGTCTGGATGGAGCCTATGCGGATCTCCACACAAGTTATATATTAATATTTCTGAATTCAGCCCATTACAAGGATCTACATATTTGCCATTACCTGCCAATATTAAAAACAAACAAGCCGTGGTTAATATAAAAAATAATGATGAGAAATGCTTTTTGTGGTGTATTTTAGCTGCTTTGTATCCAGTTTTAAGGGATCCTGAGAGAATAAGTTATTATAAACAGCATGAAAATGATTTTGATGAAGCAATGGAGGGTTTAGAATATCCAATGTCTGTTCAGAATATTGATAAATTTGAAATAAAGGCCCGGGATATTAATGGTAAACAATTATCTATTAATGTATTTATTTGTTCTACTGGCCGTGGCAATTGCTTGATAGCACCTCTCAGAATCAGTACATTTGATGATGATTCTGCTGTTCCGATTGATCTGCTCTTAATTGAAGGGGATGATACACGCCATTATACTCTGATACATAATCTTGAAGCTTTAGTCAGAACACAACTAGACAAAACTCATAGAATATTCAAGTTGGGCAGAAGATGTTTGTCTGTATTTGATGGTCAGAAAATGGTGAATGGGGTTCGGGAAGAGAATGCAGAAATTGCTAAAAACAAGTTAATTGAGCATCTAAAATACTGTGGCAACCATAAACCTGTTCATATGGTGATGCCTAATCCAAGTGAAAATGCCAAATTCAAAAAATTTGAAGCCTTGTTGGAACACCCAGCATATATAGTCTGTGATTTTGAATCAAATATAAAACCTCTTGCATTCTGTAGCCCAGATCCTGATTAACCTTCAATTACATCATACCAGTTACATGAACCTTCTAGTTTTTATTATGTGGTTGTACAGGATGGGGTTTGTTAGTAAAGAAGATATATACATGGGATCAGATGCCATCAAAGAATTTGCACATAGAATAGAAAATGAGTGCCATACCATAGCATCTAATGTCTTATTAAAATCAAAACCCATGTTGCCTTTAACAGAGAAACAGATTGAAGATTTCAACAATGCAGAAAAATGCCCGGTATGTGATTCTGAATTTTCAGATACAAATATCACGGTGCATCACCATTCTCATACAGATGGTAAATTCTTAATTGCTCTGTGTAATAGTTGTAATATTAAGATCCAGATACCAAAATTTGTCCCTATATTTTGCCATGGTGCATCCAATTATGATTTCCATCATCTGATCAGGTACGAGGGGTTTGACAAGCAGAATTTAAATATTTTAGCAGGAAATAATGAGAAATATATTGCTATTAGCAAGATAATTAAAGTTAATGGTGTTCCTATTCACTTAAGATTTCTTGATTCATACAGAATTTTATCGGCTAGCCTGGCTACACTGGCCACTCAATTATCTGATGATCAATTCAAAATCACATGTGCTTCGTTTCCAAATCAGGACCTGAAATTAATTAGGCGGAAGGGTGTATATCCATATGATTATGTTACAGATTTTTCTAAATTTGATGAGTGTTCTCTGCCACCACAACAAGAGTTTTACAGCAAAATCAGAGCATCTGGAATCACTGATGAAGATTATCACCATGCCAAATTGATGTGGAACAATTTAAAATACCAGACATTTGGTGATTATCACAAGGCAGATTTAAAACTTGATGTGACCCTCTTAGCTGATATACTGCAGGCATTCAGAAAATCTTCCATGCAAAATTGTAAGCTGGATCCAATGTATTTTTACAGTGCTCCGGGCCTAGCATGGTCTGCAATGTTTTTAAACACTAAAATGCAATTGGATCTGATCCAGGATCAAGATATGTATCTGTTTATGGAACAATGTATAAGAGGAGGCATGGTGCAATGTTCTCAGAGATATGCCAGAGCAAATAACAAATATATTCCTGATTATGATTCAGCACTGCCATCAAATTATATACTGTATGTAGATGCCAACAGCCTCTATGGTTATGCCATGATGGAATAATTGCAATATGCAGGGCTTGAGTGGGTTGAATATTTTAATATTGAAGATCTTCAGGATTTTGATGACAGTAACTATGGCCTGTTCTTAGAGGTTGATCTGACAATTCCTGATGATTTACACAACACATTTTCTGATCTGCTCCCAATTCCCGAGGTTAAGTGTTCACCTGGCTCTAAACAGAAGAAATTGATGATGACTCTAGAGCCGAAACAGGATTATGTCATATATTACAAAAACCTCGAGTTCCTGATGAAACATGGTGTTCAAGTGACCAAAGTTGGAAAAGTTTTGAGGTTCAGGCACTCAAGATGGTTGAAGCCATATATTGATACAAACACAGAGCTTCGAACATCTGCAATGAGCCAATTTGATAAAACTTTGTTTAAATTGATGGTCAATTCAGTGTATGGCAAAACAATTGAAAATGTCAGAAAACATATTGATGTTAAAATAATTACTGACCCCAGCCGGAGCAAAAAATTGATTTCAAAGCCCAACTTCAATTACAGAAGAATTTATGATGAGAATATGGCACTTTTCAACATGAAAAGAACAAAGATTAAGTTTGATAAGCCTATTTATGTAGGGGCTGTGATATTGGAATTGGCCAAATTACACATGTTAAAATTGTATTATGATGTGTTGAAGCCTTTTTATAAGGATCGTGTAAAACTGATGTACATGGACACAGATAGTTTTGTTCTTGATATTCAAACAGAAGATGTTTATCAAGATATAACACAGCCAGAATTGTTTAAATATTTTGATACCACTGAACATTCAAAAATTAAACACCACAACAAAAAGGTGCCTGGCAAGTTAAAAGATGAGACACTTGGTGATGTTATTGTGGCATTTGCTGGGTTAAGAGCCAAGATGTACAGCTTTGAAACATGTAGTGGCGCTGTTGCCAAAAAGGCCAAGGGCATTGGCAGAGTGACTGTAGACAAAGAGCTTGAATTTGAAGATTACAAAAATTGTCTCAAAACCCAGAGTTTAATGAGAACATCAGAATGCAGAATTCAGAGTGTGGATCACTTGTTGACTACAAATGTTGTAAGAAAAGTGGCTCTGGACCCACATGATGATAAGAGATGCATTTTATCATGTGGCATACATACTCTACCATGGGGTCATTGTGATTTGAAAAGTGGTAATCAATGCCCAATTACAGAGCATGATTTGAAATAAATAAACATGCCTATGAACTTATTTGGGTTCAAAAAACAGGCTATTATGGACCTGCCAACACCACAACCCTCTTCTGATATGATATCTAAACTAAGTGCTTTGTTAATTATTCATCTGAACAGCATACTTACAGATGTTGATGATGAAACAGGTAAAACATTGTACATATTTAACCATAATTTAAATCATTACCAATTACCTGTAGGTGGTCAATTACAATTTATTACAACCCCTGAGGATAATGTCAAGATTTCAGTAGGGAGAAATATTTATAGAATTAAGCACTCAAACATGATTTCTGGCACTGTATATACTGTTTCTGCTGGTGACTGCTTATATATTGAGGTCCCGGGATCATATGACAAGCTTATACCCCTTTTTATAGAATTAAGAATCAGATATTCAATAATAAATAACCACTAAAACAAAAATGCCTAATGATATATTTGGCCATACAAGGCATGAAGATCACAGTGATGAGATTCTGATGCTTGATGTCAGAGTCAAGAAATTAAGAAGTGATTTACAAGCTTTACAAACCACACTGAATGCCAGTCTTCAAATAGAAATTACAAATTTACAATCACATTGCATGGACCCTCTTCTTAAAATTGACTCAGAACTCAAAGTGCTGCTTCAGAAATATACTGACCTGGCAACATTGGATAATTTTCAAAGTTTAGAAGAAGCTGTAGCAGCTCTTCAAGCCAAATTTAAGACTCAGGCCACCAACTCTGAGCAATTGAAACAACAATTGGAAGAGCAGATAAATAATGTCCAGACACAGCTCCAAACAATTGTCAAAAGCATAAAATCACAAGAAGATTTTGATCTAGTGATTTCCACTCTAAAGGAACAGATTCAATCACTCCAGATACCTAATCTGGACCCCTTGAACAATGCCATAGCCGAGGTTAAAGAAAAAATTGAGACGCTTGAAAATTTTATGAACAACTTGCCATCTTCTGATGCTTTGAGTGCAATAACTCGGAGTGTTGCCAACATTAAGCTGCAACTTGAAACATATGAATATTTTGGAAAAATTCAAAGTACCATAACCCATCTTGAGGGTACAATAGCAGCAGTGCAAAGTGATTTGACAAATGTACAAGAATCTCTAGAATCCCGCCTGCCTGGTATTGTAGACACACTTGTCAGTGTCCAGCAACAGATCACAAAGCTTGAAAACCTCAACACTGAATCTGAGCTATCTCATTTTCATCACTTGATCGATAATATCCAAACAAAACTTGAAATTTTACAACAATCAACACCCACTCAGGCAGATATAGCCCTGCTCCAAAATGCTATGCAAAATGTGGCTGATGCTTCTGAATTAAATAATGTGAAATTGGCACTTGAATCTTTGCAAAATACTGTAACAAATCTGCCTACATCACAGGAACTTAAAAATATTAAGAGGGCAGTGAATCGCATATTGAAATCAGAAGATATCAAGAATATCCAGACAGAGATCAAACAACTCACTCAGACAGTGGCCACTCTACCAACCAATCAACATATTAATGAACTGCATGCCCTGTTTGAGGATATCAGAAGACAGGTCCATGATCTTACTGCTCAAAATTGGCAGTTATTGAAAATTTGCAGCAAATTGTAGCTAATATCAAGCAACAGCTAGGGACCATGGAATCCAATCAAGCAAATGCTCTGTCTGTTTTTGCCACCCAGCTTCAAGAGATTGTGCAACAATACAAGAAACTTGTTGTGGACATAAAAATCAAGCCAGGCCATGATGATGTTGTTAGGACCATCAATGAGCACCTTGAATCTGTAACAAGCAGATTTCTTACAGCAGAAAAAGATATAACCGGCATAATCGAGAATCCAAAACATACAGTAATTCTTGAATTGTACAGCATCCCCAACAAAGAATATGATTCACCATTTACACCAGGTGGCAAAATATATATGCTGTCCCCTGCACAATTTTATTACCAGTTTTTTTGTTGGGGGCACACTGAGACCAATCAAGATCAAATATTGGCTTCAACCACAGGCACACCACTACTCCACCTTATCAATAACAAATACTGACATCAAACCAAAAATCACCAGTGTAGAGTTAGAGGATTTTACAGATCCCAATACATTAGAAACATCTTATGCTGAAGATGATGGCTCTCTGGAATTTCATATACAAATAGGAGACAAATTATATTTAGAAAATCCTGTAGTATCAGCTGCTGAACACCCCATAGTTGCAATATTCTTGTTTTCATATTATGTCTAGACAAATTATTGTTGATGAATTACACAGACAAGCCAGACATAATTATAAGAGACTGCCAGTAGTCACAAAAGGCATAGATGATTTATGGCAGAGCGACTTGATTGAGATGGCAAGTGGACAGCTGAAAAACTTAGACAAAATCAACAAGGGCTACAAGTATCTACTCACTGTAATAGATACATTTTCAAAATTTGCCTGGGCTGTGCCACTCAAATCCAAGACTGGAAAATGTGTTACAGAAGCCTTCAGGACAATCATCAATCAGAGTGGAAGATCACCGCGCTATTTGCAAACAGATAATGGCAAAGAATTTTATAATTCTGTGTTCCAACAATTTATTAAAAGCCAGTCAATACAACATTATTCGTGTTACAGTGATCTCAAAGCCTCAATTGTAGAGAGATTCAACAAAACCCTAAAAAATCTTATGTATAAACAATTTACACTTCAAGGTAATTATAAATGGCTTAATATTCTTCCAGAACTTCTACATAAATATAACAACTCGGTCCATTCCACAATCAACATGAAACCCTCTGAAGTAACTTCATCTGATGAGCAAAAATTGATCAGGACTGTTTATTATCCTAGATACCAGCCAACAACAAGAAAAGCCAAATACAAGGTGGGTGATCAAGTACGAATCAGCAAATATAAACACTTATTCAAAAGAGACTTTACAAGAAACTGGAGCACTGAATTATTTACAGTGGTTCAAGTTAAACCTGGGACCCTTAACACATATATAATAAAAGACCACCGAGGAGAAATTCTCAAAGGCCGGTTCTGTGAAGAAGAACTCAACAAAACTAAACAGCCTGACACATATCTCACAGAAAAAATCATCCGCAGAAAAGGCAACAAGTTATTTGTCAAATGGCTAGGACTTCCAGAACACAGCTGGATCGATGCAGACAAAGTGATAATATGAGCACCTGGGATGTTATAAAAAGGCTGCCAGAACCTGAACAGCAGATTAAGAGAAATGGCAAGTTGCTGCCTGATAATATTAGATGTCTTATTATTGGGCCATCAGCTTGTGGTAAAACTACACTAATGATTGATAATTTTTTATTGACACCCAACTGGTTAGACTGGAAAAACAGGCACTTGTATGTTTTCTCTAAGAGCTTGGAACAATTAAAATATCAGCAGTTGATGAAGCTATATGATGGATTGGATATTGCCACTTTTGAACCAGATGTTAAGCCACTTCATGAATGTCTCGATAATTCTGTTGTTGTGTTTGATGACATTATACTGGATAATCAAAACAAGGTTAGAAATTTCTTTACACAGGGCCGACACAAAAACATTGATTGCTTCTACCTGGCACAGACTTTTTTACAAATACCGAAGCAGCTGATCCGAGACAACAGCAATTTTATATGTGTGTTTCATCAAGATCACACCAACCTCAATCACATACATGATGAATATGTAGTTGGGGACTTGAGCTACAATGAATTTTCCAAGTTTTGCAGTAGGTGCTGGAATCAAAACAGTTATGGGTTTGTCACAATTGATATGACAAGAAAACCCAATAGTGGCAAATACAGAAATAAAATCAACAATTTTCTAGATATTGAAACATATATAAATAACCATGAAAACGCCAATCATTGATGATCTTAAATTAAGAGATTATCTTGTAAAAACATTTAAGGGATGGAAATCACAGAACCGAGGAATTTATGAACAACACAAACAAACAGAACAGCCTATTATTGATGCTATTAGTGAATTAGGTAAAAATATCAAAACTGTTACAGAGCAAAATCAAAATTTGATCACAGAGCTTGTACCTGTAGCTGCAAGGAACATATTAGATTATCCAATCACCCCACTTTCCAGTATTCATACACCTAGTCCTGTTGCTCCACGAAGAATTGAAGCTACTCAGGATCCTATTGAATTGGGTCTTCTTGCTCAAAAATATTTAAGCACACCTAAAGACAACAAAGATGAGGTCTTTGGCTTATATGCTGACACAGAGCGTGATGGTAGCATCATACATAGAATTGGCAATTTCAGAGTAACATTTATGGGAGATGATATAATTGTATATTCAGAATCTCATCTTGGAGAAAAAGGTGGTTTTGTTAAATATCCCGGCACACCTGGGTTGTGGGAACTGATGACTAGGAAAAGGCTTGGCAACTATACAGATCAAGATTATGAGCACTACAAAGAAATATTAATAAAATCAGATGCTCTATACCAGAACAATGATCCCACACAAAAAAGAGTCAAGTCTAGCAGTGGAGCAAAATACAACAATTTAATCAAGCCCATATGGTCACAAATTAAGACAGGCAGTGGAATCAAACAATACAACACCCTGCCTAAAGAATTTGTCTGGGTTGATGATGTCAGGAAACTTGTAGACAGGTTATTGGTGATAGCTGGGGAGGAAAATGAAAAAGTTGGAATTATGGACATGATAAGCACAAAATTGTCTAATTTTATAGTGAATGACACTAAGGGGATTGGATATCTTATAAAAATTATTAATACTCTACCACCTAAATTTTGGAATATTTCTGAGGGTCGGGGACTGGTTAATGACATTATAAACAAACTGCCATTTGAACTACACATTCCAGGCTATCAGTATTGTGGTCCAGGCACAAAATTGGACCATTGATTAAACAGAGGTGATCCTGGTGTTAATCCCCTAGATGCTGCTTGTAGAGACCATGACATAGCATACAACACACATTCTGATCTTGACAAGAGACATGTTGCAGACAAAAAATTAGAAGAGGCTGCATTTGGTAGATTTGTAAGCAAAGATGCTTCTTTAAGTGAGAGAATAGCAGCATTGGGGACCACCATAGCTATGAACACCAAACAAAAACTGGGGTGGGGGCTGTGAATATGTATATAATAAACCTAGAATGAAGGCCAAGGGTGTTATGTATCAAATACCTTATGCAGGTCTTAAATCTCTTAAAACTATTGATAGCCTTTTAACCAAAAAGCAGCGCAAGAAAAAAAGCTCTTGTATTGCCAAGGGCCATGGTATGAAATTGTTGCTTAGTACCCCCCAATTAAAAAAATTACAACAATCTAGAAAAAAATCACATGTGGGGGGATTCATATTTACTATCCCGTCCATCTTAGCAGCACTTGGGGCTGTTGGGAGCTTGGCTGGGGGATCAGCTGCCATAGCAAAAACAGTAATAGATGCCAAGAAGAATAGGGCAGAATTAGATGAATTGAAGCGCCATAACCTGGCCATGGAGAAACAAGGCAAAGGTGTTAAGAGAGCCATGAATAAGTTTAAAAAAACAAGAGCCGCTTACAAACCAAGATATTGAAGCTTTAATCAAGCCACTGGGCATCAAAAATTTTAGAGGTGTGTACATGTCTGATTCTTTGCCAGAACAACCACTCAACAAAGAGTGTGGCATTGTTAATTTGGATAAGTACAAGAATCAGGGCACTCACTGGATCTGTTATCTTAAATATTTAAAAGATGAGGCATTTGTGTTTGATTCATTTGGAGGTGTTCCACCTGAAAATTTAGTAAAATATCTAAAATCAGCTAATCTTTATTACAATAATGCCCGTGTTCAAAACTTCAAAGATGTTAATTGTGGACATTTGTGTTTATCTGTTCTCAGATATATGTCTGAAATAAATAAACCATCAATTGAAAATTTTCAAAAAGCCTTGTGGTATTTAAAACATCATGGGGGTATTCCATCTCACCAGCCAAAATTCAATATTGAAACTCAAATTACATGATGATATAGTGTATCCCAAAACAATAGCTCTCAGAGCATTTTATGGCATGTACTTGATCCCTAATATTACACACCACAACAACAAAATTGCAGTAGGGGATCAAAAAATTGTCATCACTCCAGGGCAATATAATCTGTCCACTCTAAGTGCTCAATTACTCAGTGGTATAGTATTAACTCAAAATTCTGTCACTCACAGAGTAGAGATTGTATCTGCTACAGAAACAGTGTATCTGGGTACTATTGGAGAGCTGTTAGGCTTTGAGAACAACACAAAACTTGAACCAGCCATCAAACACACTGCTATTAATATACCCAAATTCTTAGCCATAGAGACTCTGAATATTCACTGTAATGTGGCCGAGTATATGATCACCAAATCAAATGGCATAGGCACTCACAAACAAACTGGCATCATTGCAACATTTAAACCTAATTCTGAATTGATGGAGCCCATCATCTACACTCCATCCCCAACATTATATTTTCCTGTGTGCCATAATAGAATACATAACATTGAATTGATGGTCATTAATGAAAAAGAAGAATTAGTTGATTTTGCTGGAGCCACAACAACTGCTATCATAGAGATTAATATTTAAATAAAAAAACATACAAGAAAAAAATGGAAAATATTGAGAGTTATGAGCTACAATCATTCCCCCCAAACAGGAGGTCATTTGCAAATTTAAATCAACCCAACACAGAAATTGAGGTTGATCTTGATGTAGGGGATGGCTTTATACACCCCCACAGAGCAGATCTATACATCAAATTTGATGTTGTAAAGCTCGATGGAACAGATTATCCGGCAAATTCAAATATAAGATTGGTAGACAATTTTGTGCGAAATCTGTTCTCTGAAAATGAGATCAGAAAGCATGGTGTTGTTATAAACAGAGTGGATTATCCCGGCATTACCTCCACAGCTTTGGCCACACTAAAATTATCCAAAACCGAGGCATCATACTACAAAATAGGTGGATTTGAGGCTGGTGATAAAATATTATCTAAGAGCCACACAGTGCTGTTCCCCATGCGCCTGTTGCCAGGATTCTTCTCAGATTACAAAGATATTATGTGGAAGGGTGGTTTAAGAATCACATTTAGAAGAGCTGCCAATGATAATAATGCTTTGATGAGGTAGAGTACATTAAACTCTACAGAGGAAGCTCTGCCCAATACCCTACCTGATGAAGGCAAATGCATTATTCAGACTATGGAGCTAAGAATCCCAGTTGTTGAATATGAGGCCAGTTATGCTCTTAAATACAAAGCAGATATAATAAAAAATCCACAAGTACCTTTACAATTTTATACATATCAATGTGTACAGAAGCCTGCCGCTGGTACTTATTATGAGTTTGATGCTACAAATTCATTCTCCAGTATACAATATGACATGCCGGATTTTGTGGTGGTACTGTTTCAGACTGGAAGACACAATAATCAGGAAAAAATTCAAGTAGATTTTATAACTGCAACATCAAGAACATATATCTTAAAAATGGCAGAAATGAGGTATTCCCTAGAGAAAATTATAATTTAGACATGTCCAAGGATGATTTCCTTAAATTATATGATGCATTTACAGCATACAAAAGGGTCACTACTGGCAATACTGACATGTATTACACACCAGATGAATTCAAAGCACAGAGACCCATGTTTGTCATCAACACTTAGAAAAGGGAACAAGTTGTGGTTAATGACAGGACAAACATTAAAATTATCTGTGAATTCCACGATACACTCCCTGATGACACCATATGTTGTGTTATTCTCATAGGTGAAAAATCATATGTTTATGATGTAAGAAATGAGAGAGTCACAGAACAATTCTAGAAGATTTTTGCATATTACATTGTCTTAGTACTAGATATATGAGTTGAGGCTGGTGTCCAATTGAACTTAAACCAGAAGTAAATATGTGTGTGTGTGTGTGTGTGTGTGTGTGTGTGTGTGTTAATACGTTTGGCTTAGTTTTAGGTGTGGGCAAAAAAATTATCAAGAGGGGCATATTTTTAACAAGCTTATGGACAACAATCTGACAGAAGTGCCTTTTGTAAGTGTGGACAAATCAATCTGAGGGGGCTCATCATTTCACAGGAACTTCCCGAGGGCATTTTTACAAAAATCTTGGATTAGACGGAGTACCACACTTGAGCAAAAAGCTCATATGGGCATGTTGAGCAAGTTTTAAGTGTAGCCAAATCTGCCTGAGAGGGGTTCATCATTTATCGCGCCAGTAGTATCATCAATTATACTACTTTCCTGGCCCCTATAACCCCGCCAGGGTGCGTGGTGCCCAACCAAAAAAAAGGTTCTAACGGCTGCGGTTAGATAACCTTCGCTTCTTTCACCCTCGCGTCCAAACGAAGGATCTGGTAATCAACTATCCGAAATTCAAATCCGACATCACTCGTCGCGCAGGCGACAAAATAATTTACATCATCATCGTCCATGCCGTTCTATCCTGTCTACAACATCCAACACGTATAATAAACAGCGGATGAGGACCGGTTCGGTCGTGACGGCATCTTTCTGCAACGCTGCGCGTATATCGGCAAGAGAATCTCGAGATTTCAAATAATCGTACATGCGACACATGAATAAAATCCGATCGTCCATTTTCACGAAATTTTGGACCTTCCTGCTCAGGTACACGAGCGTTTCTCCCTATTGGATTTTTTGGACGTGATCTCGATCATCTGCATGTGATCGTTCCAAAAAATCAGCGTGGGCGTGCCGAACAGCCACTGCAGCATCTTGTAGCCTTTGGGATGCTGAGCAAGCGGGGAATCCACTTGGGCACTTCTACTCTTGAGAAAACGTGTTCCCACAGACACGAGGAGCCGTACCTATTGAAGTAATTGGTACGTTTTTCGCAAGGGACAATTTATCGAAGAGAAAATTTTGCTCCAGATTGGTTGGGTGTGTGAACCTTGAGAACCCGACGGACGCGAGGAAATGCAAATAGTTTTTTTTTATTTTGTGGGGGAGTCGTCGCGTCTATCTAACAATTCGAGAACGTCATCGAAGGAAAAACACAAGTTTTTTGGGCCTTGAGTGAAACATTCGGCGCAGTAATTGTTGAGCCGGTCTAAAAAACCTCTTCGAGTGCGTAGCTTTGGTAAGAAAAAATCCTGCAACTTGAAACACGTGTAGGAACGAGAGTAAAAAAACTCTCACCATGTCCTTCTTCAGAATCGCCAAAGAATCTCGGAAGCTAATTGATTGGTGAACATACCGCAACTGTAGATCATCCCCGTTGAAACATCAGGTGATTCGTGTAAGCGGAGTGAATTTCGGGCACGACGTCCGTGGTGACATTCTGAACTATGTGATCGCAGTCGTAATCTAATTTACTGCTCGGTCGGATTCGTCGGATGTCGGAAAAATGATCACCCTCTCTCTCTCTCTCATGTCAATTGCTCTCGGGTGAAAAAGTAGGAAGTACGTAGCATTGTTATTTTGTACCAAGCCAAAATACTCATGGGTGTGGTGGATCTGTCAACGATCATTTGTCATTTTTTTGGTCCAGAAAAACATCCGGTCCGCTGAAAAAAAGGTATGAAGTAGCATTGTCCTTTGTAGCAGACCTTAAAAAGCCCCAATGGGTATAGATCGGTCAACGAACCATTTTTGAGATTTGTCCCCCAGGACATGCGAATTAAAAAGGTCTTGCTGAAAAAAATAGGAAGTATATCGCATTGTTCGTTTGTACCAGGGCAACACACACACATACGCATGAGTGAATCGGTCAACGGGGTTCATTTGCTAGGACATTGACTATAGTGCTCATTGTGTTTTAACCAGGTGGTCGCGTGGGTCGGGTTCCTATATAACGCACCAGTTTCTCCTTTTGTACATCATATCATAGTGAACGTCAATCGTGGCAGTTCAGAATCCTTAATTGTTTGTCTGGCAGTATACATACATATCATCGTGGAAGTTCAGTGAGCTACAAGTTGTTTTTTTTAAGTCTATCTCTCTTAAAAGGTAAGTTCTCTTTTCAAGTGTGTTTTATTTTTTCATGATATATTTATTTTGTTTGTTTTGTAAAAGAATTGACACACACACACAGCTTATTTTGATTCTATTTTTTTTCCCTTCTGTTTCAGTGCGCTTTCCCCTACCACCACCCCCCAAAAAATTTCGCGTATATAAATAACAGAGTATATATATACAGAGAAATGGAATCGCAACCAGGCCCCTCAGGGTTTTGTGAAAAAATAGCATGTCGCAACTGTGGGAAGCTGGTTTCTAAACCTAATATTGCTAAGCATTTGAAAAAATGTCGTCTACCGGAACATGATGTCCCCCCGGCAAAGAAATCTTGCATAGATGCGCATGAAGACGGTGCTTTGAATAAAAGTGCACGCATCATGACGTATAAATCTGGAAGTGACGAAAAGTGTGACTCGACCACGTTCCTCGACAATGTGAAATCTCTGGTAGTTGATAAATTACGGGATTGCCTCATTAATGTTGCAGTTAAAATTCATCTCGTCTTGACTCTGCTGTATGAGAAAGTTGTCTCGGACAAGACAAGCGCTTTCAGCTTTTACGTAGGGTGCGAAGGCTTACATGAGGGCAATCACGACCATCTTGACGAGATTGTGACAGGGCTATTTGACCACCTGTCACAAAAACAAGAAGACTTTGAAGGTTGCGGAAGTGGATGGAGTCTTTGCGGTCGGAGCCACATGTTACAGCTTCGAGTGTGCAACTTCAAACCGTTACGCAGCTCTCAAAAAAAAAAAAAAAATGCAGTGTTAAACATAGAAAGTAAAGATCAGAAGAGTTTCTTATGGTCTGTCAACGCCGCATTACACCCCGCTAATAATAATAACCCCGAACGTCTGTCCAATTACACCTGATACGAGAGGAGATACAAGAATGTAATGAAAGGAATTTCCTATCCTGTGCCCCTGAATAAGATCAATCAATTTTTAAAAAACTATAGAGAGGAAAAAAGAGAAGATGTCGATATTTCTGTTTTCGGGGTTGACCATTGCGGCGACATTTGTGTGTTAAAACCTGCGAGAAGCCAGAATAATGTAATTCGACTCTTGCTTGTAGATGGCCGTTACAGTTTGATTCGCAATTTTTCTCGCCTAGTCGGAAGACAGATCAGCAAGCATCACGATAAGATTGAAATTTGCGATCTGTGTTTGAGAATTTTTCGCGGGAGAAAGAAGATGAAAGAACAGCACAAGTGTTTTGGCTCCGTGAATGCAGAACCCGAAGAGGTTATGCCGGAACCCGGAACCAAGATGAAATTTCAGAAACACCAGGCTCTTCTCCACCATCCCGTTGTCCTTTATGCCGACTTTGAAAGCTTCTAAGTTCCCATGACGTCTTGCAACCCTGATCCCTCTACCTCAAGCACAATACAAATTTTTCACCACGAACCTTGCAGTTTCTCCATTTACGGAGAAAAATTAAATGATGTCATCTTGTATTGCGGACCCGATGCGGCAAAAAAATTTGTTAAGAAGATAGCGGAATGTGCAAGAAAACTTGCACCCAGCCTGAAAGGCCCTTACGTTTCTCCACCTCCTCTCACAACGGAACAACAACGGAGACATGACACGGCGACAAGATGTGCTGAGTGTAACCAGGCTTTCACCCCCGAAAATCACAAGGTCGTACACCATAACCATCAGAATGGATTTTTCCAGAACACCATCTGTAATTCCTGTAATCTTAAAATTAAGGAGTCGCATATTGTTGCTGTGTATCTGCATTACACAGAAAAATATGATACGCATCTGTTCATCAAAGAGTTGTACAATATCACGACTCGAATCAGCATCATCCCTAGAACGAGCGAGAAGTATATTGCAGTAAGAGTGTGGATCCCTCTTGAAGAAGGAGGAAGTGTGGAAGTTAGAATCCTGGACTCTTACAATTTCCTGTCCTCCAGCCTCGAAACCCTTGCAACTCAAATTGGCGACGAAGATCTTGTGGCCACCAAAGCAAATGTTTTCGGCGGATGAGAATTTGAATCTGTTGCGTCGCATGGGCGTCTACCCGTACGAGTACGTCAATGATTTCAACAAATTTGACGAGACAGAACTTCCACCCCGGGAGGCATTTTATTCTCATCTCACGGAGGACGTCTGTTCCGAAGAGGACTACGAACACGCTCGTAGTGTGTGGACGGCCTTCAATTGCCAAACTTTTCGCGACTATCACGACCTGTATCTGAAATTGGATGTCATGGACATTTTTGAGTCGTTTCGCAAGAGATGCATCGCGATCTACAAGTTGGATCCTGCGTATTTCTTTACGACGCCGGGATCGACTTGGGAATCTATGATGAAATACACCAACGTAGAACTGGGGCTCATCGCAGAGAAAGAACAGTATGCTTTCATGGAGAGTGCGATACGCGGTGGTATTGTCCAATGTCCCCGACGCCATGCTCTCGCAAACAATCCTCATACGCCTGGTTACGATGCATCGAAGCCCAACACCTACATTGTCTACTGGGATATCAACAACTTGTACGGTCATTCCATGTCGCAGTGTCTTCCCATCGGCGGCTACGAATGGATGAACGAAGAGGAACTCTCCTCCGAGGACTTTCTCAACTGGACCGAAAATAACGAATGGGGCTGTTTCTTGGAAGTGGATCTCGATTATCCCGATACGCTTCACGAGAAACATAACGGATTGGCCCTGACCCCCACCAAAGAGAAGCCACCTGGAGGAGGATCGAAGCCAAAACTGATACTAAGCGTGGAAAACAAGCGGAATTATATTTTACACTACAGACTCCTCCAATTCTACGTGAGTCACGGGTTGCAGCTGAAGAAAATACATAGAGGATTGAAGTTTAGACAGAGCAAGTGGCTGGAACCGTACATAGCCGAGAACACACAACGCAGAGCACAATCACCATCCCCTGCAGACAAGGATCTGTACAAACTATTCAACAACGCCATCTACGGCAAGACGATGGAGAACGTGCGCAATTACATCGACGCAACGTTGGTCACAGACGAAAAGAAATTCGAGAAGATTGTCGCGTCCCTCTACTTCAAAAACTTCACCATTTTCGACGAGAATCTGATATTCGTCGAGAAGGACAAGAAGCAAGTGATGCTCAACAAGCCGATTGCCACAGGTGCCACCATCCTTGAACTCTCTAAATTGCACATGTACCAATCCTACTACGATCAGTTTCAAGCCTTTTATGGAGATAACATTGAAATATGTTACATTGACACGGATAGCTTCGTTTTTCTAATCCAAACACCAAATCTACAACATGATTTGAATTCGATGAAGCATCTTTTTGATTTTAGTAATTTACCATCAGGCCATCACTTGCATTCGACAGAAAATAAAATGACAATTGGAAAATACAAAGATGAATTTGGCGGGAAGTACATCAGCGAATTTGCGGGGCTTCGTGCCAAAATGTACTGCGTCAAGATTGCAGATAAGAAAGAGATCAGGAAAGCGAAGGGGGTGGGAAAAACAAGAACTGGTAAATTCACCATGGAAGACTACAAAGAATGCCTGTTTCAAGGTAAAAGAAAACTCAGCACCGATCATCGCATTGCGAATACATTACACGACGCGCGTAACCAAGGTAGCATTGGATGCCAGAGACAACAAGTTACGTGTTCTTGATTGTCAAATTCACACAAGAGTGTGGGACCACTGCAATGGAAGCGACAAATGTGACGTGTGTGCACTCTAACCGCATAGAAAAGAAGTTCCCTGTCTTTTTCCGTCTTGCCTTCTCCAAAAACATAGAGAGGAAAAGAGGAAGGCCTCAGGCGATGAAAAAAGTGGAAGTCATTACGCTCGCTCTAACGAGGCTCATTAAATTCAACTCTTACCTTTTTTTCTTCATCATGATCTAATGACATAATTACATGTTCGAGTCTTTTGAATTGCATCGCTGCAGAGAAAACCTTCTCTTTTTTTTATTCGATCTACAAGGGGAAAAAAATGTGGCACACCATAGAAATTTTATTTAAATAACTAGCAAGGACAATGAATCTTTTTGGTTTCCGAAAGCAAACAATGGAGACTGTACACCGCACGACAGATCATGAATTTCTACCTTCCGCGTTAACTAAACTCAACGGTCTACTGATTATTCACCTTAACAGCATTTGGACGAAATTCGATGACGAGGTCGGCAAGATTTTTTACGTCTTTAACAACAATTCCGTTCGATGGGAAACTTCGGATCACCGTGAATCCGGAGAACGCAGGCGAAATCAAAATTTCTACCGGCAAGAACATTTTTCGAATGAAGCACGACAAGGTGCTTTCTAACATGGCGTACGATGTGTCTGCAGGCGATTATCTTTACGTGGAACTCCTCGGAGATTACGACAAACACATTCCTCTCTTCGTAGAATTACGAATCACCTATCCTATTATAAATAACCATAATGCCTAACGACATTTTCTGCCACACCAATCGTGTAGACCACGCAGAAGAGATTCTCATGCTCGACGTTCGAGTTAAAAAGTTGAGGAGCGATTTGATCGCTTTGCAGGAGACCTTAAACAATAGTTTACAATCGGATATCGCTACGCTCCAAACGCAACGTCTCGATCCTATTCTGAAAATCGATTCCGAACTGAAAACACTGATAAAAAATTATGTTGATGTACCTTCTTACGATAACGTTCAAAATATACAGTTGAGCGTGGATTCGCTTCAAAATGATTTGGCCAAATTACAGCAATTTCAATCGAAAGATTTGGAAAAATTGAAACTCGAAATCGAAGAACGAACTTCCGCAATTGAAAAGAATTTATCTGATCTTCAAACCGTTGTGAATGATATCGATGTAGAACGCTTGCATGTCGTCGTTTCTAAATTACAAGAAGAATTCACCAGCACGTTGGAAGAAATTAAATCCAAGTTACAGACTTTGGAAGATACAATGACAAAGCTACCATCGTCAGACGAACTGCAGGTCATCTCTAAAAGCGTTGCGAACATAAAAAATCAATTGAAGGCTTATCAAGATTTCGAACACATTCAAACCACCATCGCTACGCTTCAGGCGTCTTTGGAGTTCATCAACGAAGAAATTAAAAAATATTCACGTTCAAGCAAGCGCGTTGACGAGTATTCAAGACACGTTAAGCACGGTTCAGCAGAAGATCGAATATTTAGAAAATTTGAACGTGGAATCGAACCTTGCTCATTTTCATCACGTACTGGACAACATACAGGGTGACTTGGAATCGTTACAGACGAGTGTACCTTCGAAGGAAGATTTGGAAAAATTGACAACGGCAGTGACGGCATTATCCGATTCGAGTGACATCAAAAGTTCATTGAGCGATCTCGAAAGTACGGTGGCCAATCTCCGCACCTCCAAAGAATTACACGCTTTGAAAAGGAACATATCTCGAATGCTGAAACGACTAGAAACGGAAAAGGCAAACTTGGAACAGATTCGAGATGAAATTACTTCGCTGGTGTCGACGTTGCCCACTTCGCAGATCGTCACGCATCTTCACACGCAGTTTACAGAGATGCGAAGCATCGTGAACGATCTTACCGAGAAAAGTTCGAAATTGAATTAAGTTGAGAACCTTAAGAACATTGTCGTCAACATCAGAGATCAAGTTGGAGTGCTGGAATCCACGCAGGAATCGACGCTGGCCTCTTTCGGTGCCAAGTTGCAAGAACTGAACGAAAACTACAAGCAGTTGAACGTGGAAGTGAAAATCAAATCGTTATTTTCTGCCATAACGGATACCATATTCGAGCATTTGTTGCCCATTGAAAATAAACTTGGACACGTTCACAGTAATCTGCTCAGCGTCGATACTAAAATCGCCAAATTGTTCACCTTGCAAGCCATCGAAATCAACAGCGTACCCAATCAACAGAGGATCTCCACGTTCCTCTTAGGTAACAAACTGTACATGTTACATCCTTATCATCCGTATTACAAGTTTCTCCTCGATGGCACGATTCAGATAAACGAATTTTCGTACTGGTCTCACGGCAGAAAAGCTAGCGTTCCCACCATGACGTTGATATCGAATCGTGGTGTCCAGAAAGCAGGAAACATTCCTCTGGCACGTTGGAACGAAACGCACAACATATATGAAATACACGAAGACGAAGATCCTACTTTTTTCGACGTGAGTGCCGGTGATAAGCTGATCATTCAAAACACAAGCGAGGTGCCACCCTCTTTGAATCCCATCACGCTCGTGCTTCTCTTCAAACGTAATCTCTAAAATGTCTAGGCAAGCCATCGTCGAAGAATTGCATAAACCTGCACGCCGCAACTACGAACGTTTAGCGGTGGTAACCAAGGGCATCGATGACCTCTGGGAAAGTGACCTCGTGGAGATGAGCAGCGGCAATTTAAAAAAATTACATAAATTGAACAAGGGCAACAAATACCTCCTCACCGTCATAGACACATTTTCGAAATTCGCATGGGCAGTACCTTTGAAAGCCAAAACGGGAACATGCGTCACGGAAGCATTCAAATTAATTTTTCGCGAAAGCGGAAGACGACCTCGGTTTCTGCACACGGACAACGGGAAGGAATTCTACAATGCCACGTTCAGGCAGTTTATTCGGAAACACAACGTTCAACATTACTCGACCTTCAGTGACGTCAAAGCCAGCAACGTGGAAAGATTCAATCGGACTCTGAAATCGCGCATGTGGTCACGCTTTACGCTTCAGGGAAGCTACAAGTGGGTCACCATTCTTCCGGAACTCGTTAACGACTATAATCACACATTGCTCAGAACGATAGGCATGAAGCCAGCTGACGTTACGAAGTCCGACGAGCAGCGTTTAATTTCTACCGTTTACTGCCCAAAGTACACACCCACGACAAAAAGACCTAAATACAAAATTGGAGACCAGGTGAGGATCAGTAAATTGAAGCGAACGTTCGACAAGGGTTTCACCAGAAACTGGAGCACGGAACTTTTTACCGTGGTTCGCGTTTTACCCGGGAACAGTCACACGTATATAATAAAGGACAGTGAAATTTTATTGGGGCGCTTCTACGAGGAGGAACTCTCTAAAACTAAATACCCCGACACGTACCTTATCGAAAAAGTTTTGCGTAAGAGAAGTGACAAACTTTTGGTGAAATGGCTGGGACTTCCGGGAACAAGTTGGATCGACTCGAACGAAGTGATTCTATGAGTACGTGGAATGTTGTGAAACGTTTACCTGATTCGGAAAGTCAAACGAAAAAAAGGAACGGCGAATTGCTCCCCGGCAGCATACGGTGTCTGATTGTAGGACCTTCATGGTGCGGAAAGACGACACTGCTCATTGATAATTTTATCCTCGCACCCAATTGGTTAGACTGGAAAAACAGACTCCTCTACGTATTTTCGAAAAGTCTCGAACAAGCAAAATACCAGCAACTTATGAAACTGTACGAGGGACTGGACATTGCAACTTTCGCATCTGAAATCATTCCACTGGACGATTGTCTCGAGAATTCCGTTGTGGTGTTCGACGATGTGATCCTGGAAAATCAAAACGAGATTCGTAATTTTTTCACTCGAGTTCGTCACAAAGGATTAGATTGTTTCTACCTGGCACAAACTTTTTCCAAGGTTCCGAAACAACTACTACGTGATAATGCTAATTTTATTTGCTTGTTTCGACAAGACCACACTAATTTAAAACACGCACATGATGATTACGTAGGGGCTGACATGAATCACAATCTATTTTCTAAATTCTGCTCCCACTGTTGGAATAAGGTGATTTCGGATTCGTGATCATTGACATGACTCGAAAAGCAAACCATGGAAAGTATATGAATAAAATAAACGTTTATCTAGACATCTAGGCTAACAAGAGGACAATTTCAGATTTGCAACAAGAAGAAAAAAAAATCAACGGTCGAGAACCTAAACAGTCAAAAAAATAAAATTTGAAAAACGTTTTTTTTTTCAAACGTCTCAAGCGTATATATAAAATAACCATTACAACAAAAAGTGAGTGTTGGAAAAGTGGATAGTCTCAAGTGGGTGACGGCAAGAAAACTACGAGAACCGAACGTATAGGCTGAGAATTCGACGTTTCAGAAACGTTTCGACGTATATAGAAAAATGTCAAAACGTCAATTTCAAGAAGAGGACAATCTCAAGTTGCGGGAATATCTAGTGAGGCGATTCAAAGTTTGGAAATCCGAGAATCGTGCTTTGTACGAAGAGAAGAAACGTCAAGATCAACCTGTGATCGATGTCATCAGCGGTCTAGGTAAATAAATTAAAAGTGTCACGGAACAAAATAAAAATTTGATCAACGAACTCGTACCACTTGCAGCTAAAAGTTACACTGTACCCACGCCCATTTCAAGCATTCCTTCGACACCGTTCGAACTGAAGGAAGTACCGGCACGACGTCAAGCCGTAGGTAACACGTCGTCTTCGGATAAGATCGAGTTGGGACCTTTGGCACGAGACTACCTGAGCACGGGGAAATTCGACAAGGATGAAGTGTTCGGATTGTATCCGAGCATGGAAACCAACGAAGGTGTCGTGTGGAAGATTGGGAAATCGAAAGTCACCTTCGAAGGCAACGACATTAAAGTTAATTTAGGCGATAAAAATAGTTGGACTAGGTATCCGGGTACTGTGGGACTGTGGGAACTCGTTGCCAAAAAATACCCGAAAGATTACACGGACGAAGATTACCAGAGTTACAGGGAAATTCTAATCATGACGGATGCCATGTACCAGAACAACGATGCCTCGCAGAATAGGGTGAAATCGAGCAGCGGTGAGAAGTACAGGAATCTCATCAAACCGATATGGAACGAGGAGAAGAGTGGAAGCGGCGTCAAACGTTACAACACGTTACCCAAAGAATTCGTTTGGGTGGACGATGTGAGAAAACTCATCGACAGATTGTTAGTGATAGCCGGTGAAGAGAATGCAGGCAATCGTAATTTTTACAACGAGAAGGTTGGCATCGTGGACATGATCAGCACCAAACTTTCCAACTTCATCGTGAACTACGACAAAGGTATCGGCTACCTGATCAAAATTATCAACACGCTGCCTCCGAGATTCTGGAACGTGGCCGAAGGAAAGGGACTCGTGAACGACATCATCAACAAGTTACCTTTCGAGATGCATTTACCTGGCTACCAGTACTGCGGACCTGGTACCAAACTCGAGAAAAGATTGGAGAGAGGAGACAAGGGTGTGAATCCGTTGGATGCGGCATGCAAAGATCACGACATCGCTTACAACACGCGCACCGATCTGGATGCACGTCACGAAGCAGACAAGAAATTGGAACATGCCGCTTTCGAAAGATTCGTCAGCAGAGATGCTTCTTTGGGAGAAAAACTTGCAGCATTGGGCACCACCATCGCCATGAACATGAAACAAAAATTTGGGTGGGGAGTGTAGAAATAAAAAAAATTCTCGAACCGTGAAAAATTTCCTTCGGTATATAAATAACACTACGTGAAAAAATAAAAACTCCAGTTGTGTTTGTCATCTTATAAAAAAAATGAGTAAACAATCACTAGACGCCCAAGCATTAAAACAAATGCTAAATTCATCAGTCGAATATGTAAAAATTCAGGAATTGGAAGTGGAGAAGCCTTACACGATAACTTCCGGTTCAATTGTTTCTACCCAGTATGGTCCCAAGGTGCGTCTGTTGCTCAACGGACAATAGTCTTTTTTTACCAGATCGATACGCTATCTTGTTATCCGACGAGAAGCTAGCTATTTTAATCGAGAACAAAACACAAATCGTGTACAAGGGGACAAAGGAACTTCTTGGTAAGAAAACGAAGCACGTAATAGAATTTGTTTAATCACAGACACCCACCCCCGGAATATATATATATATATATATATATATAAATAACATACCATGAAAAATGACAACTTGTATAACTCAACTTCCTCCCGAAGCGTTGCACAAAATATTTACGTTCACGTTCGACGGGGATGTAACGAAACTCATAGACTTGTGTAAAGTAACGCCAGAATTTCGTTCACCGTGCAAAATGATTTTAATGCATCACCTCCGAGAAATAAGCGGAATGAAAAAATGTTCCGATCCCGAGACTCTCTTTCGAGCTGCAGACAAAAAATTGACGATAGGTTAGACGAGCTGCACGAGTGGAGGCAGGGGAGAAGAATATTTACCGAAGACTGGTACGCGTCGAACATTGAAACTGACGATCTTGTAAACCACATGATAGCATTAGGCGAAGCAAAAACTATTTTTTTCCCAGAATACATATATATAAATAACACACCGCCACCTATTCTCAGTTGTGTTGAGTGAGACGATATAAATAACACACCGGTAAACCTAGAGGGAGAAAAAGTTGTTCTCTTTCCCAGATAACATAGCATAAAAGAAAATGAAACCCAGGGGCGTAGTGTACCAAATACCATACTCCAATCTAAAAAATCTAGGTGCCCTGGATGGCTTACTCACCAAGAAACAACGCGAGAAGAAACGTTCTTGCCTGTCCAAAGGTCACGGAATGAAATTACTTCTCAGCACACCTCAATTGAGAAGGTTGCAGCGTTCGCGGAAACAGCAAAAGATCGGAGGTTTCATATTCAGCATCCCGGCCATCCTGGCAGCATTGGGGGCCGTTGGAAGTTTGGCTCGGGGTAGCGCCGCCATCGCGAAAACCGACATCGACGCGAAGAAGAACAAGGCGGAATTGGAAGAACAAAAACGTCACAATCTGGCCATGGAGAAGAAAGGGAAGGGGATCATGAGGAAGTTTTTTAAAAAAAGAAACAGCACTCACCAACCGAGACATTGAATCTCTGATCAAACCATTACAAATCAAACACTTCAGAGGCGTTTTCATGTCCGACTCTTTACCTTCAACCGTTAAAAATAGAGTATGTGGAGTAGTCAACGTGGACAGTCAAGAAAATCCAGGCACGCATTGGATATGTTACCACAAAAATGCAAATAACAACAAAGCATTTGTTTTCGATTCTTTCGGAGGCTTTCGGAGGTGTTCCACCTACAAATTTAGTTCATTATCTGAAAACGATCAACCTATACTACAACGACGAACGCATTCAAAATTTCGGAGACGTGAACTGCGGTCATCTCTGTCTCTCCATGCTCGCGTTTCTCTTTAAAATAAATAAGCCGCAGGTGGAAGATTTCCAGAAAGCATTGCGGAACCTAAAGCATCACGATGGGCGTGTTCCATCTCACGAGCGAATCTTCGATCTTGAAACTCACGCTGCACGACGACATCGTCTATCCTAAATCCATAGCTCTGCGTGCATTCTACAGCATGTACCTCATACCTAACGTCACGCAGCACAACAACAAAATTAGCATCGGAAGTGAACATATCGTCGTCACGCCAGGTCAATACAATCTTTCTACTTTGCAAGCTCAATTACCCAAAGGCACGTACCTTTCTCAAAATTCAGTCACGCATAGAGTCGAAATCGTGTCCGCGACGGAGACCGTGGACCTGGGCACCATAGGAGAACTTTTAGGTTTCGAGAACAACCACCCAAAACTCGAAGCTGGCATCAAACACGTAGCAACCAATATTCCTAAATTCTTGGCCATAGAGACTCTGAATGTACACTGCAACGTGGCCGAAGGCATGATCACGAAATCTGAAGGGTTGCTAGGAAGTCACAAGCAGACGGGAATCATAGCCACGTTCAAACCCAGTTCCGAATTCATGGAACCGATCATCTACACACCCTCTTCGCCGATCTATTTTCCAGTATGTCGCAACCGCATAGACAACATAGAGTTGGTGGTGACGAAAGAGAAAGGAGACGTGGTGGATTTCGCAGGTGCAACGACCACGGCCGTCGTGGAGATCAACGTATAATAAATAACAATACATCATGGAACAAATCGAAAGTTACGAACTGCAATCTTTCCCTCCCAACCGTCGCACGTTCGCAAATTTGAACGAAGCGAACAGGGAAATCGAATATGACATAGACGTAGGCGATGGGTTCGTTCATCCTCACAGAGCGGACCTTTACCTTCAATTCGACGTGGTGAAGAAAGAAAGCGGATACGCGTTCCCCGCAGCAGCAAATTTGATACTCGTGGACAACTTCGTGCCTCACCTGTTCTCGCAGGTGGAGGTGAGGAAACACAACACCGTCATCGACAGAATCGATTATCCAGGCATCACGGCAACGGCAGTGGGGACATTGAAATTATCCAAAACGGACGCAGCATACTATCAAGCGGGGGGGGGGGGGGTTCGAAACGGGAACCAAAATATCGACGAGAAGTCACACGGTGCTCTTTCCCATGCGTCTGCTTCCGGGATTCTTCTCGGACTACAAGGAGATCATGTGGAAGGGAGGACTGAGAATCACATTTCGAAGAGCGGCCAACGACAACGACGGACTGATGCGATACAGCAACTTGAACGCAGACGGTATCACGCCGCTGCCCAACACTTTACCCGAAGCAGCCAAATGCGTCATCCGGAGCATGGAGTTGAGAATGCCGATCGTGGAATACGAAACGAACTACGCCCTCAAGTACAAACGGAGATTTTGAATATTCCACAGGGGCCATTCACTTTCACAGTTACCAGTGCGTGCAGAAAATAGCGTCCGGAAGTCACATGGAATTTGACGTGACGACGCAGTTCAACAACATACAGTTCGACATGCCAGATTTCGTCATTGTACTCTTTCAGACCGGGAGGGACAAGAATCAGGAAAAAGATTCCAGCAAGTTCGACGACTGCAAGATCAAAAACGTTTATCTGAACAATGGCAGGAACGAAGTGTTCCCGCGCGAAAATTACAACCTCGACATGACCAAAGATGATTACCTAAAACTTTACGAAGCGTACTCTGCTTACAAGCGTGTGACCGAGGGAAACGTGGACATGTACTACACGCCCAGCGAATTCCAAACCGACAGGCCGATGTTCGTCATCAACACGACGAAGAGGAAGCAGGTGGTGGTCAACGATCGCACCAACATGAAGGTCGTCTGCGAGTTCCACGACGCGCTGCCATAGGACACCGTGTGCAGCGTCATCCTGGTCGCAGAGAAGTCCTTCATCCATGACGTGAAGAACGAGAGGGTCACAGAGCAGTTTTAACAAGTTTAACATTTTTTCTTGCACAACGTAGATAAGAAGTTGCACAATCAGTTACAATAAGAATTTGTACTAGCACAATCAGTTACAATGATAATATGCACAATACGAATTTCAACAGTTTGCACTATCAGTTACAATGTCAATTTCATCCTATCAGTTACAATGTATTTTTTTTTCATCAGTTTGCACTATAGCACGAGACAATCAGTTACAATCAGAATTTGCACAAAATTTGTTGTTTTTTTTTACATGAGAAAATTAACAATGAAATTATTTTTTTTACTTTATCGTTTCACATGCTGTCGAACATCAAAACACATACACATACACACTAGAAAAAAAAGCATGCAACTTTATTTGTAACACACATTCTCCATCTTCATCAAGAAAATATTATAATAAATATAATTTTTATCTATCTCACAATAAAACTCTATATCAAAATACAACATCAAATAACACTAGAGTCGTTAGTACGCGTTGCATGCATTACGGAGGTCCTCTGTAGAGTTTCATGGAAGTTTGAAAAAAAACACGTGAAACTTTACAGAGGTGTGGTTATCTAACCCCAGCCGTTAGAACCTTTTTTTTGGTTTGGCACCACGCACCCTGGCGGGGTTATAGGCGCCAGGAATCCTAAAAAAAACTATTATTATTATTTTCTTTGTTTGCTTGAAAAAAAAACACGTCACAATACGGAAATAATGAGAGGCGCTCGCGCGTGTGCGGCAGAGATCACATCGTTCCGAGGTTTACAAAAGTCACGATATATAAACATGGCCGGACTTAGAAAATTACGATAAGGCGCATTCATCCTTCAAGGATGAGAAAGTGCATTTACTCATCACTGCTTTTCTTCGCTGTGAAACATCGTCAGCGCAATAAATGAGGCGCGGAACGTGGAGAGAAAGTGAGTTTTTGAGGTTTTGGTGCGGTTTTCTTAGAGGTCATCATTTTAGGGTTGCAGTCAAAGGTACATATTGACTACTACTAACAGTACTATTTCCCAAGCGTCTGCTGCCTGGTTTCTTCTCAGACTACAAAGACATCACATGGAAAGGATTTGAAATTACTTTTCGCAGGGCAGCTAATAATAATAATGCACTAACGTTATATTACTTTGAATCCTGATGGTAAAACATTACCCAACACCTTACCTGAAACAGCCAAGTGTATCATCAAGACCATGGAGCTAAGAATACCAGTAGAAGAATATGAAACTAACTATGCCCTCAAATACAAAGCAAATATTCTAAAAAATCCACAAGTTCCTATTGGATTTTACACTTACCAGTGTGTTCAGAAACCAGCCTCTAATGGACATTACGAATTTGACGGCACTAATCCAATCAGTAGCATACAGTATGATATGCGAGATTTTATAATTGTGTTGTTCCAGACTAGGAGAGAGAACAATCAAGAGAAAGATTCTAGCAAATTTGATGATTGCAAGATTAAAAATATTTATTTAAAAAATGTACGTAATGAGATTTTCCCCCGTGAAAATTATAATCTGGACATAGCACAAGATGATTTTCTTAAATTATATGAGACTTACACTCCTTACAAGAGAGTAACTGAAGGAGACATATATGTATACTACATTCCCAGTGAATTCAAGGCACATAGACCAATGTTTGTTATTAACACATTAAAAAGAAAACAAGTGGTAGTCAATGATAGAACAAATATCAAGATTACCTGTGAATTCCATGAGCCTCTGCCTGATAATACTTTTTGTAGTGTTATTATTATTGCAGAGAAGACTTTGCTTATGATGTGAAGAATGAAAGAGTCACAGAACAATTTTAGTTGTTTAATTTACTAAACTAGTCTCTCACATAGAATACCTCAAATGTATTAGTAACCAAATTAAGAAACTACATTAGGTATAAGCAAAGCAGAAAATATATAGTAATCAAGTAGTCTAGTTTTTTTCATACCGAAGAAACTACCTTGGCACCATTCTCAAATAAAACTAGCCAAGCATAAGTTAAGTACAGTCTTAACCAATCAACAGAGTGTCACATGACTCTGAGGGCCAAAGCTAGATCTTAGTACAAGAATTTAGTATTCATAGAATGGTTATACAATTTGCTACACCTAGAAATTAGCTAAATCCACCAGAAGATATAAAAGTATAGCTTAATTTTGACTAAAATAGTCTACTAATATTAATCACCCTAATACGAGAATTGTAATAACCACTCTAGTACGAGAGTTTTAGAATTCGTGGCATGGTTAAACATTTTTCTAGACATAGAAATTAGCTAAATCCACCAGATCATATGAAAATATAGCTTAATTTATCCAAAATAGACCATAGTATCAATTGGCCTTGGCAAGGTCGTCCGGTGAAGGAATAAGTTACTACTACTATATGTATATATTATCATAAACTGATGTATTGGGCCTGTATGCTGTTTTTCAGCAGTATAATCCAATACTAAAATAAATAAATAAATATCTATGTGCATAATAGGAATTTTCATCAGTGGAAGCCTCTTACGTTCATCGGCATGATATTGATTTACGCTTTACGTTACGTAATGTCTTTCTAACTGTTAGGTGTGAAATATCATTAGGCTTCTGTTTATGTTTTTGTTGAAATATGGAGGTGTTCATTGTGGGAGTTGTATTTCAGATGTCGTCAGTAAATATATTGTTAAATGTTAGTTAGTTTGTTTATATCTCAAGTTTAAGTATGTATAAAACGCGTGCGTATTAGCCTGTGTGCATACACGACAACTTACAATTTGGCGACGAGAATGTAAATTTGAGTAATTACAAGTTTGTTACAAGTCTAGTAAAATTGCTTATGTAGTACCTTTCGATAAATACGATCCTCTAAATGGATCTGTTTCTGCATATTTGGAAATATTTGCTAATTGTTGTCGTATTCAGCATGTTGCACCAGAGGATAAAGTTCCTACATTGATTGCTGTAATTGGATCGCAACCATATGAAGTTCTTCGAGAATTGTTTGCTCCAGCACTGCCGGAAGTTAAAACATATAAAGATATTTCACAAAGATTAATTTCTTACTATAGTCCTGCTAGTAATTACATTGTGCAAAGCCTAAAACTACGGAACTGTAAACAAGAAAATGACGAACAAATTGAAGATTTCGTAAGACGGTTAAGGAAAATAGGTGAGCAATGCGGTTATGATAACTTTTTGCCAATTTCTTTATTTGATTCTCTAATTAGTGGTATTAAATCAGAAGCAATTAGAAAGCACATAATTTCTAAAAATATTATGGAATTTCAAAAGGTTTTCGAAATTGCTAAACAAATGGAAAATTTAGAGCATGCCATGGAGGAATATTACAAACAGGCTAATGTAAATCACATTTATTATCATAGGTAAAGTACTACTTACAATAAGGAAGATGACAGACCACAAAACGAATTAAGTGCAACGTTTCAGCTCAGATAGGATGCATGATACCAACAAAAGGCACTTTACAAGTAAGAAATCTGCTAGGTTTCAAAATACGAGCTCGAACCCACCAGGACAAGGTCATTTACGTAATTTTAGCAATTATGAAAAACAATTTTAAACTTTTCATAAATAATATCAACCTGACACAATGCAATTATTGTAAAAAATATGGACACGAAATAAAAGGTTGCTGTAAATTGTTGAATCAGAGAGATAGAAATGATGTCAATTTAAAGAAACCTTATTATACATACAAATCAAATAATGTTACAGTGCCAGAGAATCCAGGTTTGAAGGAAGTGCAGTTGGATAAAGACCTAACCGACTTGATAATTGGTATAATTGAAGTAATTCCAAGGAATACACATCCAGTAGATGATGTTACTTCAAGTAAAGAATCTGAAAATGTTACTTTTCCCAATACATCTAGTGATCAAGGTCGAAAGCATTCCAACAATTTATTATCTGAGACAAATATTTCATATTGTAATGGATATGTAACCAAATTAGCACCTTCATCTGAGTATTTAGTCAATGTAAGTATGAATAATATCATGGTAAATTTTGAAATAGACACTGGATCATATGTGTCAATTATGAGTAATTCTGTTAGTGAAAGCTATTTGTCTAATGTACAATACGAAGAACCAAATTTTATTCTTCGAGGAGCGAATAATTCTATCCTACTATTAATAGGAAAGATTGTTGTTAAAGTTTAGTTTCAATAAATTCCACACATGTTAGACTTGTATATAGTTGATTGTAAAATGAAATATTCTTTAATGGGACGTCAGTGGATTAGACAGATTATACCTAATTGCCATGATTATTTATCTCGGTTGAACATTTCAACTGATGAGAAACTTTGTAAATGTAACTTTATTGCTGTGAATAACAACGACTTGTTACAAAATGTCCAGGTGCATGTTACGATGCAGCAGATATTGGATAAATGTAAGCAATTGAAAGAAATCAAAAATGTGCAAGGAGTTGTTGATTTAACATAAACAGAAAGGAAGAAAAGGGGCAGGGGAGAATTGGAAGAGAAAGAAAAAGAGAGAAGGTTTGGAATAAGGAGTATGGGGAAGACCACAGAAAAGATATGCAAAGTGCTTAGGAAAGTGGCCATTAAAACTTACAGGAAGGGAGGGAGAAGCATCTTAGGAATAGCGAAGAATGCAAACAAGAAAAATGAAAGCAGAGAAGAGGAAGAGGAACGGATTATCTACGAAATAAAATGTAAAGAATGTTAGAGTGTGTACATAGGAGAAACGAAAAAGAGTCTGAAAGACAGGTTGAAACAACATAGGGATGATGTACGACTTAAAAGAGAGAGAAATGCGATATTTAAACACACGAGAGAAACAGGACATGACATAGGGTGGGATGAGGCTAAGCAGATAAGAAGGGAGAAGAGAATGCTAATGAGAAAATGGAAGGAGGCCAAGCAAATAGAGAAGAAAGGTGATGAAGACACAATGAACTGGAATGGGGGACTGAAGTTAAACAAAGAATGGAAGAAGGTGTTAGAAAGAGTTGAAAGGACAAGAGAGAAAGACGAGAGGAGAAGGAAGAAAAATGAAGGAAAAAGAGCGTGAGATAAAAAGTCCAAACCACATTCTATATGGAAGTAAATATGTTTAGACTTTTAGGTGAAAATACAGTTGACAAGGGAAAGCCACCTAGTAGAAAGTTCCAGAACAACTTTCTAATGGTCTGGAGGGAGTAATGTTTGTGTATATATAATGCCCTGTTTTGTATCTTGTTACATTTGTACTTGATACAGAGTCTGAAGAAAACCTTGCTAGCAGGTTGAAACGTTACGTTTAGTTTATGTTTTTAATAAAATATATTACTGCGATGGTCAGCATATTTAGTTTTTCATATAATGGAAACAAGGCTTAATGGTGTTATAGATGTGAAAAATGAAAGAGTCAGAACAATTTTAGTTGTTTAATTTACTAGATTAGACTCTTACATAGAATGCCTCAAAAGTATTAGTAACCAATTTAAGAAACTACCTTACGTATAAGCAAAGCAGAAAATAACTAGTAATCCAGTAATCTGTAGTTTTTTTTCATACCTAAGAAACTACCTTGGTACCATTCTCAAATAAAACTATCCAAACATAAGTTAAGTACATTTTTCAACCAATCAACAGAGTGTCACATGACTCTGAGGGCCAAGCTAGATCTTAATACAAGAATTTAGTATTCATAGCATGGTTAGACAATTTGATATACCTAGAAATTAGTTAATCCATCAGAAGATATAAAATAATAGCTTAATTTTGGCTTAAATAGTCTACTAATATTAATCACCCTAATACGAGAATTGTATTAAACACCCTAGTACGAGGGTTTTAGAATTCGTAGCATGGTTAGACAATTTGCTAGACCTAGAAATTAGCAAAATTCACCAGAAGATATGAAAATAGAGCTTAATTTTGGCCAAAATATACCATAGTATCAATTGGCCTTGGACAAGGTCGTCCGGATAAGGAATAAGTTTCCACTACTACATATACTCGTACACAATAAATACAATAAAAAATAAACAAATGTACTACAAGATAAAATACAGTAAGAAAACCAATTACGTTAAAATAAAAGAATTACAAATTTATAAAGTACAATGCAATCACTTATACTAAGAAACACGTTAAGAGTAAAATTACACATATTATTTTCATAATACCGTAAACCCTCATTAACACAAACTCGCTTAAGACTTACACTCGGTTAACATGAACAAAATGTTGGTCCCGGCAGGGATGTATTATATTTTATAGAAAGTCTTATCGGTAAACGCGAATTTCGGTTACCACCAATTACGAACTGTTTTTAGTCCGTTACGTCATTAGATCTCATTTAACACGAACTTTCAAAGTTTTTCATATTTTTTTTCTGTTGTTTCTCTGTCATTGCTCTGCTAGGTATATAAGAAATCGCTCAATCTCTATCATCTTGTCAACAATCAACTTACACAGTGATGTAACCAACAGATTCAGATCAACAATGTGTTCAAATGTGTTTTTCTATTCTTTAAAACATAGCCACTACGAGTAACAACAAGTTGCAAGTATTAAGATGGAAGTCGTGGCCAAGAGAAAGCAGACAGGTATATATCTGCAAACAAAACTGAGAATCCTAGAGGAAGTAGACCGTGGTGCATTGAACAAAAAGGACAAATGCTGAACAGTATGGAATTGCCAAATCACATTATCTACAATACTTAAATACATAATACGAATTGCAAATTGTTAACGTGTAGAAAGAACTGTATTGCAACAATAAAATTTGAGTGCACAGTTAGCACAATTTTTTTTAACAAGAACTCTTGATTTTTCGGTCCCTTTGGATTCTTGTTAATGAGGGTTTACTGTAAATATGTTATAAGAGTCTAGTGCATTATGACCGTATTGTGTATATCTTGATATCATCAGTATAAAATATATATTTAGCATGCTTGATTACTTAACAAATATCATTCAAATAGAGACCAAAGAGACAAGGTCCCAATGGAGATCGCTGGCGCAGTAATTTGTGTATTTCACCTGGGTTTGGAAATGTTGATTTAATCCTTAAACAGAAAGATATATTCCAAAGATAATTCATATACAAGAAATAGTCCATCTCATGATTTGTCCAGCACAGGACAGCAGTCCCATTTATGTTGAACACAAAATTAACGTTCATGTTAATAATAGTGTTAATTTTAATAATATATTAAATATTTCTACGAAACTTTTTCAAATATCCATTCACTGATGATTGTAATATATAGAATATGTATTTTGTCTAATTTCAGTGACAAAGGACTCATACAAATAATTATATTTTTTTAACCAAATAGTGTGAATTATTTAAATTGAAAAATACATTCTCGAAAGATCACTATTTTTGATCACAGCTTCAAAGAAAACATAATGAATACGAAAAAGTTCTTAGAAAATGGTTGCAATCAAGGTGTCGCAGCAGAAAGGGTCCTAGCTGCTTCAGGTTTCAGGAGAAACCTTACTTATGCTTACCATATCTTCAGATGTATGAGTGTCTCTATACACGTGGTAGGACTGCTTCATCCTTTTATTGAAATAAACAACCTCTCGCTGCTCTCAGCACATTTTGCAATTGTTGCGTGTCACTTAAAATTTAATACTCTTCCCAGATTTGGTACATGACATGTCCCACAAATCGATGTACATTTTCTTATTAAAATTTCTCCTTAGTCTTCGTCGTTCCCCACTGAATTTAATCAAAAAGGCTTTTGCGAAGTGCAGTTCGTTTGAAAATTTCATTTCTTTCAAGGATCTAGAGAGAGAGAGAGACGCAAACCTGGATGTTACTTTTACCAAATTAAAATAGTAAATGGTAACATAAGAAGCTATTTCTTATTCGACAAAATTCACATCCGAGTGCCTTAATGCAATAAACGAAGAATCCCTTTTTCTCTATTCGAAGCCGAAGTCTTTCTTCATCAGACTTCCCTATCAGTGCCATATTCAATCAAGTATATATAGTGATCTATCCAACCAAATAGGGATTTATTCAAGACAGGTTCGTTACTGACATATGTTTTGTAAGAAGACATATATTTCTATCGACAGAGCTTGTAGGAGAAAAAACGATGGTAGCTGCATATTATTTGATAGAATTATGAATTTTACTATAATGATCAGATAGTCATTTATGGAACTGTAATATAATTTCTAGCAGTTGAATACCTTTCAAGTGAGTTTCTGTCATGAATCAAGTCCGCTTGCTGTGTCATGAAAAAATGTCTCAAAAATTAAAGTTACTCCGAACGTAATTCGTCTGCGTTCAATTTAATCATATAGATCTGCTGATACAAAGATATTACAGTAGCTTATCTGCTGTCATTATCTATAACATCACTACCTCGCATGTAACGGTTTACTTTGGATATGCCTTCTTTCGCGTCGGCTATACGTCCAAGACTTTCATTGAAGTGGAAGGTATCTCTTGAGTGAATACCCTTGAATTAATTTGAAAAGCGATATGAGATTTTCATCTATGGTTATTTCACCCTTGGGATTACTGTATTTTATGGAATCCCTTTTTGTTAAGGAGCAACTAAACGTAGTCATTGAGATAGCGAACATGAAAATTCGAGAAAATCATAAAATATCACCATGCAAATTCTCTAATTGTACTTTCTGCAAAACAAAAGGAATTCCCGGAAAAGACACAGAAGAAAAATGCGACCAAACAAACGAGTGGAGAGCAAATTACGGATGCTACTCCACACATTAAAGAGATCGATATGCTTTGATCGGTAAAACGCAGCATGCAATACAATATACTTAGATATGTAACAAAACCACTAATGAAAAGACTAGAAGATTCTTCAACGGGTAACTGATTTGATGTCTCCAAATACATTTCAGCCATTAGACACCCAGTAATGCACCATCTAAGGACAATTTTCTGAGTGAGATTGAGAAAATCAGGATGCACAGTCTACTTCACCTCCTCCATTCTGACTAATATATAAGACAACATTAGTAATATGATACAGCACCCAAAATAAAGCCCTACGTCAGGCAGACACCTGTAAGGGAGATCACTAAATATAAATCAATAGAAGAGTTCAAAAACCTAAAGATTAATTGTGAAGTTAACAAAATAAAATTTGTACACGGCTTACTAAAGCAGGGATGCCAACATAAGGTCGTTCTTCGCGGTTTATCAATAAACCTTATCCATAATGATGTAGCACATATCGGATATAGGATTAAAAGTCATCCAGATGTCCAAAAGAAGCAACGAGAATGAGAAAATTCCCATTCAATTCTTAGTTTCAGTCGTCAATCGAACTGGAGTCTAGAAGTCTATTGAACATTTAACACATTTAGGACACAACAAAGCCAAGGTTGAATCATGACATGCAACTATAATCTGCAATGCTAGAGACGAAAGCGACTTGGGAACGACTCTGAAACATCTTCGGCAAATCCAAGATGTGTGAAATGTTCTGATTAACTTTTGCCAGAACAGTGTCTGATAGAGGGTCATCAACATCCGCCAATATGCTCCAATGTCCAACACGAACATCCTGTTTGCTATCATGGGTGGAGAATAATTAAAGAAAGGTAATAAGTGAAGCGCGCCAATAGCAAAATTGGCCGATACAACAAATATTTAGGATAGGAAAGCAAAACAGGATTCTACAGAATTCCGCCTAATGCAGACAAAACGTGTACAGCATGAAATCCAGGGGATAAAACGAAGGGAGGAACAACGATCGACCTCTACTCAGCATGACCAAATTCATAGATTATGATTTTCTCTTGAGATTGGTTTTTGTTTCGTGCCTTTAGAGTCAGGAGTTGAGCAGAGTCATGTGTTTCCCTAAATTTACGTCTTAAATTTCTTATGATATTGGTGAGAACGTAATATATTGTTTTCTGCAGTGTTTCGTTCACTTTCGTTTATTACATGTTGTTCTTATTGTTTAAAAATGTACGCACACAGTAGCGGCGAGTAGGTGCCTAAACTGAGGGAGGAGGAGGGGGCAAGGGTAGTTTACTTCCCGCTTACTGCAATCAGAGAGAATCGTATTTAAAATGGAACTAGGGTCAAATCTACTAGTAGCAAGGCTTAGCATTAAGAGACCATGGTGAGAGGCCAACAAGTGTGTGTGAGGAGGGGAGGGGGAACTGCACCCATTCCCCCACCCTTAACCGCCGCCACTGTTAATACATTGAACTATTATGATACTGTAAAATACGTTCTAAACCGGTATCTTTGCCTTAGAGTTGACATGTCCTTCCCGGACGTATGCACAGACTGTTCAAGTACACCATCCCGCCTGATAGATATGAATCTTGTGCTGGAAGTTACGAGATTAATGGAAGTGCATGAGAGAAAGATTGTGCGGTTACTGTGATTTCTTTTTGTGAGTTTCGTTATGATGTAAAACTTTGGTTCTTTTTAAATTGCATAATCAAGATAAATAGATTCTGAATTCATATGTTAAAACGTAATTTCTGTGTTTTTGTGTCTATTTACTGCAAATCTTAATGTTTTCCCGTGCCCTGGGAGGTATCACGCGTATACCAATATACAGTCTCATGTTGCTCATTCTTAATTTGTATTGAGATAAATATGTTCTTATGACTATTAATGTCCTATGGTTGAATCTGGCACGACCGTGTCAATAATTTGGCGCCCAAAGTGGGGCCACGAATACATTGTACATTAGCTACGTTAATCTGTTGTAAAGTGTGTTAGGTTTGCAGTTGACTCAGAACTTTTGATACGCAACAATGGAAAAGAAAATATTAAGAAGTGGAAGCAAAGCTTCATATGTTGATGAAAGCACAGTTCATGTGTTTTGCTGTGAGACTACATCAAGGCTTGATGATACGTTTGTTTGCACTGAGTGTAATAATAATTTTCATTTGAATTGTGCAAAGCTAAAGTCACCAAAGGAAAGTAATTCTCCTGGTGAATTAATATGTTTTGCATGCAAAGAAAAACTTGCAGTTCCTGTTGTTCCTGTTACTGCTGATTTGCTCGCGTCATTGCAGCGAATGCTGGAGGCAAATTCCCGCAACCTGGAAACTAGAATTCAGAAAAAAATGACAGAAAATGCTAGCTGTCTGGAAGCTAAAATGGCAGAAAATTCTAGTAATCTAGAACTTAGAATCCAGGAAAGGATTACTGAAAATTCTAGTAATCTAGAACTTAGAATACAGGAAATGTTAATAATCTAGAATCTAGAATGCTTGAACATTCTGATAGCTTTGAGGCGTCCAATTCAGACATGGGAGGGAGGATAGAACAACAGACTCTGCAAATGTCTGAGGAACAACAGAAATTGAAGAAAAGCCTTGAAATTGAGATGATGAGCTTACGTCAAGCATGTCAGTCAAATTCTCAACAGCTGGAATCTAAACTCCATGAAACAGTTCTTTTGTTGAGGGAAGAAGCTGAGCAGACCAAGGAGGACTTCCGAAAGGAAATCACTGAAACGCAGAGCGGTTTCAGGGGAAGAAATGTCCAGAGAGTTGGACAACTAGGTGACCAGTATGGCATATCAGCTGAGAGAAAACTTGCATTTGCGAGTTGAAGAGACGGTGGCGGAAAAACTTAAAGGCACAGAGGGCCCTAGAGAGATTACGGAAGAGTGGAAAAATTAAATGGAATCCAAAGAAGGGAAACTTTCTTCAGACATGCGTAATATTTGTGACGAAGTTGCTCAAATGTCAACCACTTTAAGCAAGTTGCCTGCTTAATTAACAATTCTCTTTATGAAGTTACAGGATATTCACGTTGGGCGCCAAATTATTGACACGGTCGTGCCAGATTCAACCATAGGACATTAATAGTCATAAGAATATATTTATCTCAATACAAATTGAGAATGAGCAACATGAGACTGTATATTGGTATACGCGTGATACCTCCCAGGGCACGGGAAAACATTAAGATTTGCAGTAAATAGACACAAAAACACAGAAATTACGTTTTAACATATGAATTCAGAATCTATTTATCTTGATTATGCAATTTAAAAAGAACCAAAGTTTTACATCATAATGAAACTCACAAAAAGAAATCACAGTAACCGCACAATCTTTCTCTCATGCACTTCCATTAATCTCGTAACTTCCAGCACAAGATTCATATCTATCAGGCGGGATGGTGTACTTGAACAGTCTGTTCATACGTCCGGGAAGGACATGTCAATCGCCCCCTCCATTGAGAAACAAAATCGGCGACGACTCGTGGAAGCACTCACTGTCTAGGAGATTTTGGATTCAACCTTCTAAAAGTATCTCCCTCATGTCTGGAGAACAATTAAAAATCTCCAGATTGTCGAAATTCACCTTGAATACTTCCTTGCGAGTTTTTGCACACAAACTCACATTTATTACACCTGGCTCAGAACAAAACTACATAAAACTTGCAGTGTAGCAGCCAATCAAAAGCCGTATTTTTAGCGTCAGGCTTCTCTGGCTACTATCCACAGCCAAGCTCAGTTCTTAACTGCATACCCAATGTGTTTTTATTGAACCCGATTCCAGTCACCCAGTAACCATATATATGGACCTATCTCTTCACCAAACGGTACTCGTTTCTAATAAAACACAGACGAAAAAAAAACATTTACCTGATAAATGATGTTAGTTATGATCGATTGAATTACATGGTTTTCCACAATATTTTCAGTTATTGCGTCAATTGTGGATTGATGCAATCTATATTGTAATACATTTAACACTTTTTACTAATGTTCATAAACATAAAGTCTATTTTAAATACCTTTTCATTTTAGGTCAGTAAAAAGGACGATGATAGAAGAACACTTCGTTGGTCTTATTTTGTAATTTCTCCAAAGATAGCTTACACGGATTTTGGTAGATGCTATGTTTATAACTCACTGCTGGGAAACGGTTTGAGGTACATGACAATAAATTACTGCATTCTGTTAGTTTCTGTTATCGCTTTAAAATATATTTTAGAACGTATATATTACACATCCTTGTTAAATTAATAAAGAGCGATTTCTTCTATTGTGGACAATGTTGTAGCCTGAAGACTTAATATGTTTTGAAATGTAGCCAATACATATTTAAAGTAAAGTTTTGAATGACATTTTATCCAGCATTATTCAAGTTAATAAAACAGTTTGCAAGACAAGTATATATAAGTTGTAGGTTTGCAGACGTTATATGATGTCAAAAAATTAGTATTTATTTAAACTTTGCCAGCAATGTCAGGTACTCTGTTTCAAACAAATTGATTTACAACCTACTGTTTAAATACCATAATTTAGCGAATTGTGATTAGGCGATTTGTCACACACACAACTTTACTATTTAAACCCCATCCCATACATTTAGATCAAAATTTCAGCATAGGAACGCACACACACTTCTTCCCGTTTTCGTATTTTGGTAGAAAGACAAGAAATAAATGAGAAAATCAATAACTTTAACACAGCATACCCTGTGGTCGTGCGATTCAAAAGATAAGCAAATTTTACACAAACACACACACACACACACACACACACACACACACACACACACACACACACACACATACACAAACACACATACGTGTAAACGTGGTCTTATAAGGATCGAGTGAGTGTATATATGTTGTTGGACCAACTATAATTTCATAAATTAGCATAATTAAGTTAATTTTAAAATGTCGAGACCATGCATATAATTACAAATACCACCAAGGTTTCTGAAATTTTTCATTAATGCAGTTTTCCTCACGAAAAGGTGGTTACTATTCTTGTTGGAACCTGGTACGTACCAATATCACCTGTCTAATTTACGTGTTGTAATTTTAATACAATTGCATCCGTTGTGGGTAGCAATAAATATTGCACAACCCGTTCAACCAATTACAATTCTTGTAGGTCACATGATTTCTTCCTGTGTGTAAGCAGCTACGTGCCATACCGAATCGGTCAAAAAGTTGTGAAACACGCTTTTTGGACAGGGTCAATTGAGAGCGCGTAGCTTGGAGTATCTGTCTCGGCCCAGAGCATTAGGAAGGCGAGGGGGAAAAGAAGAGTTCCTCTCGCGGCGGACTTCAGGAAGGTCAGTCAGTTGCGTACTTAAGGTGTTTTAGCCCCACTGTGGAATTGAGAAAATAATCACATTTACCCTAATCGCTGACTTTTAATTTTTACTTTACATACTTTTTGTGTTGTTTGAAGATTTCAGAAATCAAAGCAGACTTGTGCGGCCTATCATGCCGCAACGGTTTGAAACGAAGCTCTTTATTGGCTCGCTACCAAGCGAAACGCAATAGGTAACAAACGACAAGATATACGTATCGCTTGGAAGTGAATCCTCAGCAATCAATTTGACCATTCGCATCGATGCGACAGGGCAAGCTGCACATGTCGCTTGCGTGTCGATGCGTTAGGCTTTTCGCGCATGAGCGGTGAATTTCTTGCTTTAGATTAAAGTCGCCCGTGTTACTTGTCGATTATCGCCTGCCACTTGTCGCTTTGATCTGAAGTCTACTTGAAGAAGTCAGGGAAAGATTTCTGACAGAGGCGACAAGCAACAGTGTGCCTCCACAACGACAAGAGACCGGACCCCTTTAGTCTTATATATTAAAGCATTCACCGCCCGTGCACAACAGGTGGAGGAGTCACGATGCACAAAACATTGATAAAATAGCCAGTTTGAATGGCACAACCAAGAGACGTGCGATATTTGCAGCTTACCGTATTGCATCAGTTCGAAACATTGCATTGATAACCGAGGCTTGTCGCTTGTCGCGTTACGCTTCGGTCTGGAATCTGCTTAAACGGCATAAACGGCAGGCGACTAGCGACATGGAGATTTCATTCCGAAGCGACATTAGACCATTCAATATAAGGCAAAACATTCACCGCGCATGCGCGAACAAAAGTACGAAGCGACATGATGCACGGTATTAACAAAACGGGCCAATCAAAGCGACACGCAAGCTACAAGCGATACCTGCATCTTGTCGTGTCGCTTCTGTTCGAAAGGTTCAATTCATTACTGAGGGTTCACTTCCAAGCGACACATGGTGGTTGTCGCTTTGGTATGAAATGTCCCTTACAAAGCGAAAAGCTTCCAGCGACAGACTACAAGCGACAGGCAACAAGCGACACGGAGAATTCACACAGAAGCTACAAGCGGCAAGCGACACTAGCACAGTTAGTCTGAATTCAAACATTCACCGCGCATGACCTAACAAGAGAACGAGGTGACAGGATTCACGGTATTGAGAAAACGGCCTAATCAGAGCGACACTTGCAGCTTGTCCTGTCGCTTTGATATGAAAGGTTGCATTTATTTCTGAATACTGGTTTCCAAGTCAAGCGTTTCGCGTTCCGCTTGTTTTATTGAATTCTTCTCAGGAAAGGAAGAGGATGCTTTTACAAATAGAGTTTCCGCAGATCATTTGCGAAACCACTCATTATATTTGAAACTCTATTTTCTGTGCACACTGAGCGTGCACTATAATCTATTAAAGCTGCCCTAACAAATTATTCGCTGAAACTAGGATCTCACTTTTTTCAACGTTGTGAAGGGTCACTCGCAATAGAATTGTTACGATTTTATCTCTTTGTGTGAGAACAGAATTTAGAGACTATACTAAACAAAAAATTTACTTCTGTTGGAGTTATTAGATTTGGAGAGGAGGGTGGTGCTTCAGATGGCTGTTCCATATAGGCTGTACATTTGAACAAAACGAGCAAAGGAAAAATTCGCTTACTTAATTTCTTTGTAAAATGAATGAAGTGTTAATTTACCAGAGGTCCAGTTCAGTAAACTGTCCAAGTATATAATGGTGTGCGTCTTAATGGGCATTTTAACTAAACCTTTCTTCACAAACTGATTCAATATTAATTGAATAGGGCAGTGGCCCCCAAAATGTGCGCCGCGAAATGTTCCGACATTTTCACTGAAATGCCACTTACTTGTCAGTATACACATGGTTTTAGATATGATTGTTCCAAACATGTGCTTATTTAGTACATTTTACATAAACAATGTTTCTGAATTTGAAATAGATATGTGCTTTTTTTAAACTTAAGGCAAGCAACTTAACAACACTAACTTAGCGTTGCAAGTTTTAGATAGGCTTATGCCTACATTCTGACTTGAGCTCCGCGGAAAACGTTTGAAACTACAAAGTTTGGGATCCCCTGAAATAGGGCGTAATTGTAATAATGAATGATTGACGTATAACTTGATGTGAAGCGTACAGAAATGTTTGTTTCGCGAATGGAGCGAACAAGAAAATGTTTCATATATCTCATTCCTTGCATCCACCCAATCACTGTAACTGTTCATCACCTGACCTCTACTTCCACGTCATCCATGAAGTCTGCTGGTGCTTCTTTGCGTCCTAGCACCTGGACCACAAGCATTTCGTTCTCGCGCCCTTTTTACCGGACATACGGTCCTTTCTTACTTCGGTAGTTCTTTTCGTAGTCAAGCAGGGGGGTGGGGTACGAGTTCCACTTAAAGCCTTCCCGATTTAGCTGTCGACCTCCGTGGAGGGGTGGTTAGCACAGCGCGCTATAACGCCAGGGATTCCGGGTTCGAGTCCCGGGTAAGGCATGGGTATCTGTGTTTGTCCAAATGAGAAAAACTGAAAATTGAGATTAACCGAGAAATGAAAACCTTGAGAATAAAGTGAAAAACGGGGATATTTCCGCTTATGGGTATTCCTTTTAAACAAAAATGTCGTAGTAGTAGCTTCGTCGCCTTGTAATCAAGGGGTCCCGGGTTCGATACTCGGTGGAGGCATTTCGTGGTTTGGATTCCACTTTAAACTGTAGGTCCAGTCCCGATTAGTCTTACTGTGCATAAAGTGGACTTAAAACACCAACTCAAATAAACGAGTTAAACCTGCACCGAAAGCAAGCATACAGTCAAGAAGTTTAAATATCGTATGTCTTCATGTCGATAAAAATAACCCTTTTTACCTTTTTTTACTACATCCATATCACAAACACTTCACTCTTGCAATACGTAACTACGATGAAGAAACAGAAATGAACCAACGATCTCGAGGCAGAGTTGGGAGAAGTATATTATTGGGAAATAATCATATCGTACAGTCACGGACACTTCTGTGTTGTAGCAACATTATTGACGTTCAATGGGATCATTACTACTCAGACTGTACAACACTATACTGATGTTGCGTTACATTTTGTTTGGAATGTCGACTAAAACACTCTCATAACATGTCGCAATAAAAGAAGTGGCTACACCAAAGTGAGAGAGAGAGAGGCGAACACTCCATTATTCTGCACTGTTGTCTGAAGAATCCGATATTAGCAACAGAGGGAGACATTTCGTAGTCACAAGAAATATTTTCAATTCACTACTTATAAAAGTAGATGGTGTCGTCTTGCCAGAACAAACTGACTCGACTGCAAAAGCACAAGAAGCTAAATGTCTCGATTATTGCGAGCATACGGTCTAGTTTTATTATTGTGTGTAGTTTTATCAACTAACCTTGAAAGAATCAGTTTGCATCGACGTACAGTCTTAGAAAAAAATACCTGGGCCACGGGACGTAGAATTTCGTAACGTCTTAAAGCCTGTTGTTTATGCAACCCAAATAACAAAATATTCGCTTAAGTTTGCCTGGTGATTCTTAGTTCTCGGGAAGGATTGAGCTTTGATAGCATGAGTCACATGACACGTGCCCCAGCCACAACAAACAGCTGGGTGCTACGATGCCTCCAGAAGAAAATTTCAGGAACTGGTTTCTTGACAAGACCTACTCGTAAAGAAATACTATTCTTTCAAGTGATATTAGAGTCATTGTCAAGAGGTTCGCTGAAATGATGGTTCTCATCACAGACCACATGCCACACGTTAATTGTTTAAGTCCAGTTCATGCACTGGACCTACAGATTAAAATGGGATCCGAACCAAATGCCTCTCTATTTGGTATTGAATTCGGAAGCCTTTCATTACATGGCGAAGACGTTACCACTACGACATCAGAGAGGCAATGGAACAACTTGAGAAAGAGATAAGCGAAAATTGCTACGTGACAAACCATATTTGCCCGTAAATTTTAAAAATAAGACAATATTTTGTACTGACAGTTTCGAACCGTGGGAGAGGCATATATTTTTTTGTACCATCGTCCATTTCACGAGTTTATAATTCTTCCTCACCGACACGAGTAACGCGACTGGTAGAAGAAAAGCGAAGTAAAATAACTGAAACAGAAATAAAAGGAAAAGGCGAAATAAATTTTATTCATAATATTCTGCAGTCACTTGAGTTGTATTCACGGGATGCTACCTTTAAAGAAAGCCGTGGTCTCTTCCTTGTCTTTTTTGCTTTCTTTGTGCTCTTGCTTCCCCCGTCACGATTGGTCTAAAACTAATTAATGCGACGTTAATTAAACAATCCAAACAACGAAACAATGCACAATCAACTGCACAAAAGTAGTATGATTTGTGGTATTATAAACCCGAGAAATGATGAACCCCCCTCAGGCAGATTTGGCTACACTTAAAACTTGCTCAACATGCCCATATGAGCTTTTTGCTCAAGTGTGGTACTCCGTCTAATCCAAGATTTTTGTAAAAATGCCCTCGGGAAGTTCCTGTGAAATGATGAGCCCCCCGAGATTGATTTGTCCACACTTGCAAAAGGCACTTCTGTCAGATTGTTGTCCATAAGCTTGTTAAAAATATGCCCTTCTTGATATTTTTTTGGATACACTTAAAACGAAGCCAAAAAGCCACCCACACCCACACCCACACACACACCCACACCCACCCACATACACCCACACCCACACCCACCCACACCCACACATATTTACTTCCGGTCCACTTCCGGTCCACTTCCGGTTCACTTCCGGTCCACTTCCGGTCCAGTTCCGGTTTGCCTACTTCCGGTCCACTTCCGGCCCACTTGTGACCTACTTCTGGTTTATTTTATTGCATCATGTTGTGCAACAAATTATTAGACATGTGTTGTTTTCTGATTGGTTGGTTATGACATAATGTGATGATGTGTTATATTCTGATTGGCTTATTGTTTCAGATGTTTTCAATGCGGTCTGTGCTTAGGCTATACGTATAAAGAGATTTTGCATTGCATATCAGCCAGTATTGTGAGAGTTGTTGAAGAGTAAGGGTGTGTTGTTGCAGTGCTGCTCATATTTTTTAAACACAAAAATATTGCAGATTTGTATAAATTGAATTACAAATCTATTTGATTTAATATACAGAATTTTTGACAACCTGTCATAGGTTTATTAAGTATAGAGTTTTGATTTGAACCCCAAGACATTTTATATAAATAGCAAAGCCAAAAATATTAACACACATACACACACACACACACATACACACACATATACACACACTAGGTATACAAAACACGCTGCTGAACCCAACTGATATTTTTTATTAAGCATAGAATTTTGATTTGGACCCAAGGAAATCTTATATAATAAACAACAACAAAAATGCCAAATCAAAAATATTGTAATCAATGCAATAAGAATATAACCAGCCCCAATTGGGCTAGGCATCAAAGGAATTGTAATTAGGGGAGATCGAAAAAAGCAAATTTTTTATGATGCTTTTGGGGTAGAGCGGAAAAGTTGCCTCTATACATAAGTAACTTCTGTTCAAAATTTCACCACCCTAGGATAATGTCTTCTGTTCTGGCAAGGGACGTGAAATTTCAAAAAATTAGTAAAATCGGCAATTTTTTTTTTTTGAATTTTTTTTCAAATTTCACAGCACTTTGCGGTAGTGTGCAAAAGTTGCACCTATGTATGGTTAATTACAGTGCAAAATTTGGCGCCCCACGGACAATATGTTCTGTTCTGGCAAGGAGCCTGAAATTACCCAAAAATCGACAAATACACTGTTTTTTTATTATTTAACTAACATTTATTAAACATAAACCAGAATTGTCATACTCTCGCATACTATTAGATATAAGAATTAAGAAATAAGTATTCAAAATTAAAAGTACGAAAATGTGTGTTTTGTAGGTAATAATAATGTAAAATATGTGTCTTTAGGTTTTGTACTGTCTCTTGCACCTAAATTCAGGCATGGCCTTTCTCGTTTTCAGAGTGAGAGTTCGGACATTGACAATGATCATTTAACAGGTCTTTACTTCGATGGCCGACGTGACAAAACATTGTCAACAGAAAAGGAGGATGATAAATACTACCAAAGAACAATTGTAGAGGAACACTATTCCTTGGTGAAACAACCAGGATCTAGCTACGTTGGTCATGTTACACCAGCTTCAGGATCAAGTCTGGCCATTGCTCAAAGTATTTACGACTATATCACAGCAGAAGTGCCCGGAGGTTTAAACCATATTCTTGTTCTAGGGTGTGATGGAACGGTCGTAAATACTGGAGTTCACAATGGGGTACTGCGTCGTCTTGAACTGAAGATCGGGATAGCTGTGCAATGGGCTGTTTGTCAACTACACTTCAACGAATTGCCTCTCCGCCACTTGTTCGAGTCCCTCGATGGTCCCACCTCCGGACCCAATTCCTACACTGGTTGCATTGGAAAATCTTTGAAGGCGTGTGAGCTGCTTCCAGTGGTAACATTTGAGCCAGTTAACTGCACCTTGCCATCAGATGATATATCCACTTTGAGTAAGGACCAGAAGTATCTGAGGGATATTGCTCTCGCCGTTAGCTCAGGCATGTGTCCTCCAGGTCTTGCTAAGCGCGATCCAGGTCCCCTAAACATGTCCCGCTGGTTGACAACAGCCAACAGGATATTAAGACTGTATGTTTCCACCACGGAACCATCAGACAACTTACGTACCATAGTAAAGTTCGTTATCAGGGTGTATGTGCCATCTTGGTTCCGCATCAAAATCCATCATTCAATTAAGGATGGAGCTCGGCATCATTACCATTTCATTCAGTCATCTAGATACTTGGATCAAGTTGACCGCAACGTCATCGACCCAGTGATTTCTCGGAATGCTTACTTCGCATCTCGAGAAAACATTCTGCTCGCGATGCTGACTGATAAGAGAACACATATCAGAGCCCTTGGCATTCGAAGAGTCATAAAAGCACGAGAATCGTGTGAGACGGTTGGACACGTTGGGATTAGAAAGTTCGATATTCCAAAAATAAACTTCGAAGCAAACGACTATATCGAACTAATTGACTGGTCGTCCAGCAAAGTAACTCCATCACCAATACTCGATGATGTGACTACAGAAGATTTGAAAAGTATGCTGAAAGAACCAATACCAATTGACTGGACTTTTACAAAGTTCCCATGCCACACACAAGCTGTGGAAAGAACAGTAAAATTGGTTACGGAGGCCTCAAAGAAAGTGTGTGGTCATAAAAAACGGGATGGATTTATTCGCTGCACTCTGAAATCGAGAAAGGCCATGCCTGAATTTAGGTGCAAGAGACAGTACAAAACCTAAAGACACATATTTTACATTATTATTACCTACAAAACACACATTTTCGTACTTTTAATTTTGAATACTTATTTCTTAATTCTTATATCTAATAGTATGCGAGTGTATGACAATTCTGGTTTATGTTTAATAAATGTTAGTTAAATAATGAAAAAACAGTGTATTTGTCGATTTTTGGGTAATTTCATGCCCCTTGCCAGAACAGAACATATTGTCCGTGGGGCGCCAAATTTTGCACTGTAATTAACCATACATAGGTGCAACTTTTGCACACTACCGCAAAGTGCTGTGAAATTTGAAAAAAATTTCAAAAATAAAAAAAAAAATTGCCGATTTTACTAAATTTTTGAAATTTCACGTCCCTTGCCAGAACAGAAGACATTATCCTAGGGTGGTGAAATTTTGAACAGAAGTTACTTATGTATAGAGGCAACTTTTCCGCTCTACCGCAAAAGCATCATAAAAAATTTGCTTTTTTCGATACCCCCTAATTGTAATCGAGACAAATGCAGAACTCCCACAAAAATATGCCCTAAATGCCATAGAAAATATAGCATGGAATACTTCACATATAAACATAAAGGTACTTGCTCTGCACAGTCATCAATATTGCCCTCACAACCATCTACATCTGGTCTGAAAAGGAAGCATGAAGCACCTGTTAATGCTAGAGCAGCAAAGCAGCCACGCTATGAACCTATCCATAGCAGTTTTAATGGCCAACTTAGGGATTACCGGTTTGTATCAGAGCCAAAATGTGATATTAAGAATTTTTTGAACAGTATAAATCCTGATGTGCAGGCAATTCTAAATGCACAAAATGGCTCTTATAAGCTGTCCCTCAAATTGTTTACACAATATAAGAAGCCAAATGGCACAAAATTTACACAGCCCCACATAACAGAAACTGTACCGGTATATTCAAATGCAAATTCAGACAAAATAATAAGCAGTTTGATAGATCAACTGCATATTAAACACTCTGAATTTGCAGCAAAAGAGTCTGGATGGAGCCTATGCGGATCTTCACACAAGTTATATATTAATATTTCTGAATTCAGCCCATTACAAGGATCTACATATTTGCCATTACCTGCCAATATTAAAAACAAACAAGCCGTGGTTAATATAAAAAATAATGATGAGAAATGCTTTTTGTGGTGTATTTTAGCTGCTTTGTATCCAGTTTCAAGACATCCTGAGAGAATAAGTTATTATAAACAGCATGAAAATGATTTTGATGAAGCAATGGAGGGTTTAGAATATCCAATGTCTGTTCAGAATATTGATAAATTTGAAAAAAAAAGGCCAGGGATATTAATGGTAAACAATTATCTATTAATGTATTTATTTGTTCTACTGGCCGTGGCAATTGCTTGATAGCACCTCTCAGAATCAGTACATTTGATGATGATTCTGCTGTTCCGATTGATCTGCTCTTAATTGAAGGGGATGATACATAAATTATACTCTGATACAAAATCTTGAAGCTTTAGTCAGAACACAACTAGACAAATTTAATAGAACATTTAAGTTGTGCCGAAGATGTTTTACTGTATTTGATGGTCAAGAAATGGTAAATGGTGTTCGTGAAAAAAATGCAGGAATTGCTAAAAACAAGTTAATTGAGCATCTGAAATACTGTGGCAACCATAAACCTGTTCATATTGTGATGCCTAATCCAAGTGAAAATGCCAAATTCAAAAAATTTGAAGCCTTGTTGGAACACCCAGCATATATAGTCTGTGATTTTGAATCAAATCTCAAACCTCTTGCATTCTGTAGCCTAGATCCTGATGAATCTTCAAGTAAATCATACCAGTTACATGAACCTTCTAGGTTTTATTATGTTGTTGTACAGGATGGTGTTGTTAGTAAAGAAAATTTATACATGGGAGCAGATGCCATCAAAAAATTTGCAGATAGAATAGAAAATGAGTGCCATGACATAGCATCTAATGTATTATTAAAATCAAAACCTATGTTGCCTTTAACAGAGAAACAGATTGAAGATTTCAACAATGCAGAAAAATGCCCGGTATGTGATTCTGAATTTTCAGATACAAATATCAAGGTACATCACCATTCTCATACAGATGGTAAATTCTTAATGGCCCTGTGTAATAGCTGTAATATTAAGATCCAGAGACCAAAATTTGTCCCCATATTTTGCCATGGTGCATCCAATTATGATTTTCATCATTTGATCAGGTACGAGGGGTTTGACAAGCAGAATTTAAATATTTTAGCTGAAAATAATGAAAAATATATTGCCATTAGCAAAATAATTAAAGTTAATAGTGTTCCTATTCACTTAAGATTTCTTGATTCATACAGAATTCTGTCTGCTAGCCTGGCTACACTGGCCACTCAATTATCTGATGATCAATTCAAAATCACATGTGCTTTGTTTCCAAATCAGGAGCTGAAATTATGCCCAACCCTGTGGCCGAGTGGTTAGCACATCGCGCTGCGACGCCAAGGGTCCCGGGTTCGAATCCTGGTCGGGCTTGGTTGTTTGTGAATGTCCATTCATCAATTTCATCATTTCATCACTCATCCCCATCTTCGGAAATTAGCCAAGAGGCACAAAACGCGAAGTAAAATAAACTAAATCAATCAATCAATCAAGGAGCTGAAATTAATTAGGCGGAAGGGTGTATATCCATATGATTATGTTACAGATTTTTCTAAATTTGATGAGTGTTCTCTGCCACCACAACAAGAGTTTTACAGCAAAATCAGAGCATCTGGAATCACTGATGATGATTATCACCATGCCCAGTTGACGTGGAACAATTTAAAATGCCAGACATTTGGTGATTATCACAAGGCATATTTAAAACTTGATGTCACTCTCTTAGCTGATATACTTCAGGCATTTAGAAAATCTTCCATGCAAAATTATAAACTGGATCCAATGTATTTTTACAGTGCTCCGGGCCTAGCATGGTCTGCAATGTTTTTAAACACTAAAATGCAATTGGATCTGATCCAGGATCAAGATATGTATCTGTTTATGGAACAATGTATAAGAGGAGGCATGGTGCAATGTTCTCAGAGATACGCCAGAGCAAATAACAAATATATTCCTGATTATGATCCAGCACTGCCATCAAATTATATACTGTATGTAGATGCCAACAGCCTCTATGGTTATGCTATGATGGATAAATTGCCATATGCAGGGCTTGAGTGGGTTGAATATTTCAATATTGAAGATCTTAAGGATTTTGATGACAGTAACTATGGCCTGTTCTTAGAAGTTGATCTGACAATTCCAGATAATTTACACAAAATATTTTCTGATCTGCCCCCAATTCCTGAGGTTCAGTGTTCACCTGGCTCTAAACAGAAGAAATTGATGATGACTCTGGAGCCGAAACAGGATTATGTCTTATATTACAAAAACCTCCAGTTCCTGATGAATCATGGTGCTCAAGTGACCAAAGTTGGAAAAGTTTTTAGGTTCAGGCACTCAAGATGGTTGAAGCCATATATTGATACAAACACAGAGCTTCGAACATCTGCAATGAGCCAATTTGATAAGACCTTGTTTAAATTGATGGTCAATTCTGTGTATGGCAAAACAATAGAAAATGTCAGAAAACATATTGATGTTAAAATAATTACTGACCCCAGCCGGAGCAAAAAATTGATTGCAAAGCCCAACTTCAATTACAGAAGAATTTATGATGAAAATATGGCACTTTTCAACATGAAAAAAAAAACAAAGATTAAGTTTGATAAGCCTATTTATGTAGGGCTGTGATATTGGAATTGACCAAATTACACATGTTAAAATTGTATTATGATGTGTTGAAGCCTTTTTATAAGGATCGTGTAAAACTGATGTACATGGACACAGATAGTTTTGTTCTTGATATTCAAACAGAAGATGTTTATCAAGATATAGCACAGCCTGAATTGTTTAAATATTTTGATACCAGTGAACATTCAAAAATTCAACACCACAACAAAAAAGTACCTGGCAAGTTAAAAGATGAGACACTTGGTGATGTTATTGTGGCATTTGCTGGGTTAAGGGCCAAGATGTACAGTTTTGAAACATGTAGTGGCGCTGTTGCCAAAAAGGCCAAGGGCATTGGCAGAGTGACTGTAGACAATGAGCTTGAATTTGAAGATTACAAAATTGCCTCAAATTATGTAGCACAATCAGAAAATCAGAATCCAGAATTCAGAGTGTGGATCACTTGTTGACTACAAATATTGTAAGAAAAGTGGCTCTGGATCCACATGATGATAAGAGATGCATTTTATCATGAGGCATACATACTCTACCATGGGGTCATTGTGATTTGAAAAGTGGTAATCAATGCCCAATTACAAAGCATGATTTGAAATAAATAAACATGCCTATGAACTTATTTGGGTTCAAAAAACAGGCTATTATGGACCTGCTAACACCACAACCCTCTTCTGATATGATATCTAAACTAAGTGCTTTGTTAATTATTCATCTGAACAGCATACTTACAGATGTTGATGATGAAACAGGTAAAACATTGTACATATTTAACAATAATTTAAATCATTACCAATTACCTGTAGGTGGTCAATTGCAATTTATTACAAGCCCTGAGGGCAATGTCAAGATTTCAGTAGGGAGAAATATTTATAGAATTAAGCACTCAAACAAGATTTCTGGCACTGTATATACTGTTTCTGCTGGTGACTCCTTATATATTGAGGTCCCGGGATCCTATGACAAGCTTATACCTTTTTTATAGAATTAAGAATCAGATATTCAATAATAAATAACCATTAAAACAAAAATGCCTAATGATATATTTGGCCATACAAGACATGAAGATCACAGTGATGAGATTCTGATGCGTGATGTCAGAGTCAAGAAATTAAGAAGTGATTTACAAGCTTCACAAACCACACTCAATGCCAGTCTTCAACTAGAAATTACAAATTTACAAACACAATGCATGGACCCTCTTCTTAAAATTGACTCAGAACTCAAATTATTGCTTCAGAAATATACTGATTTGGCCACATTGGATAATTTTCAAAGTTTAGAAGAAGCTGTAGCAGCTCTTCAAGCCAAATTTAAGACCCAGGCCACCAACTCTGAGCAATTGAAACAGCAATTGGAAGAGCAGATAAATAATGTCCAGACACAGCTCCAAACAATTGTCAAAAGCATAACATCACAAGAAGATTTTGATCTAGTGATTTCCACTCTAAAAGAACAGATTCAATCACTCCAGATACCTAATCTGGACCCCTTGAACAATGCCATAGCCGAGGTTAAAGAAAAAATTGAGACACTTGAAAATTTTATGAACAACTTGCCATCTTCTGATGCTTTGAGTGCAATAACTCGGAGTGTTGCAAATATCAAGCTGCAACTTGAAACATATGAAGATTTTGGAAAAATTCAAAGTACCATAACCCATCTTGAGGATACAATCACAGCAGTGCAAAGTGATTTGACAAATGTACAAGAATCCCGCCTGCCTGGTATTGTAGACACACTTGTCAGTGTCCAGCAACAGATCACAAAGCTTGAAAACCTCAACACTGAATCTGAGCTATCTCATTTTCATAACTTGATCGATGATATCCAAACAAAACTTGAAATTTTACAACAATCAACATACACTCAGGCAGATATAGCCCTGCTCCAAAATGCTATGCAAAATGTGGCTGATGCTTCTGAATTAAATAATGTGAAATTGGCACTTGAATCTTTGCAAAATACTGTAAAAAACCTGCCTACATCACAGGAACTTAAAAATATTAAGAGAGCTGTGAATCGCATATTGAAATCAGAAGATATCAAGAATATCCAGACAGAGATCAAACAACTTACTCAGACAGTGGCCACTCTACCAACTAATCAACATATTAATGAACTGCATGCCCTGTTTGAGGATATCAGAAGACAGGTCAATGATCTTACTGCTCAAAATTCAAAATTGGCAGTTATTGAAAATTTGCAACAAATTGTAGCTAATATCAAGCAACAGCTAGGGACCATGAAATCCAATCAAGCAAATGCTATGTCTGTTTTTGCCACCCAGCTTCAAGAGATTGTGCAACAATACAAGAAACTTGTTGTGGACATAAAGATCAAGCCAGGCCATGATGATGTTGTTAGGACTATCAATGAGCACCTTGAATCTGTAACAAGTAGATTGCTTGCAGCAGAAAAAGAAATAACCTGCATAATCGAGAATCCAAAACATACAGTAATTCTTGAATTGTACAGCATCCCCAACAAAGAATATGATTCACCATTTACACCAGGTGGCAAAATATATATGCTGTCCCCTGCTCAATTGTATTACCAGTTTTTTGTTGGGGGCACACTGAGACCAATCAAGATCAAAAATTGTCTTCAACCACAGGCACAACACTACCCCACCTTATCAATAACAAATGCTGACAACAAACAAAAATCACCATTGTAGAGTTAGAGGATTTTACAGATCCCAATACATTAGAAACATCTTATGCTGAAGATGATGGCTCTCTGGATTTTCATATACAATTAGGAGACAAATTATATTTAGAAAATCCTGTAGTATCACCTGCTGAACACCCCATAGTTGCAATAATCTTGTTTTCATATTATGTTTAGACAAATTATTGTTGATGAATTACACAGACAAGCCAGACATAATTATAAGAGACTGCCAGTAGTCACAAAAGGCATAGATGATTTATGGCAGAGCGAGTTGATTGAGATGGCAAGTGGACAGCTGAAAAACTTAGACAAAATCAACAAGGGCTACAAGTATCTACTCACTGTAATAGACACATTTTCAAAATTTGCCTGGGCTGTGCCACTCAAATCCAAGACTGGAAAATGTGTTACAGAAGCCTTCAGGACAATCATCAATCAGAGTGGAAGATCACCGCGCTATTTGCAAACAGATAATGGCAAAGAATTTTATAATTCTGTGTTCCAACAATTTATTAAAAGCCAGTCAATAAAACATTACTCGAGTTACAGTGATCTCAAAGCCTCAATTGTAGAGAGATTCAACAAAACCCTAAAAAATCTTATGTATAAACAATTTACACTTCAAGGTAATTATAAATGGCTTAATATTCTTCCAGAACTTCTACATAAATATAACAACTCGGTCCATTCCACAATCAACATGAAACCCTCTGAAGTAACTTCATCTGATGAGCAAGAATTGATCAGGACTGTTTATTATCCTAGATACCAGCCAACAACAAGAAAAGCCAAATATAAGGTGGGTGATCAAGTAAGAATCAGCAAATATAAGCACTTATTCAAAAGAGGCTTTACAAGAAACTGGAGCACTGAATTATTTACAGTGGTTCAAGTTAAACCTGGGACCCTTAACACATATATAATAAAAGACCACCGAGGAGAAATTCTCAAAGGCCGGTTCTATGAAGAAGAACTCAACAAAACTAAACAGCCTGACACATATCTCATAGAAAAAATCATCCGCAGAAAAGGCAACAAGTTATTTGTCAAATGGCTAGGACTTCCAGAACACAGCTGGATCGATGCAGACAAAGTGATAATATGAGCACCTGGGATGTTATAAAAAGGCTGCCAGAACCTGAAAAGCAGATTAAGAGAAATGGCAAGTTGCTGCCTGATAATATTAGATGTCTTATTGTTGGGCCATCAGCTTGTGGTAAAACTACACTAATGATTGATAATTTTTTATTGGCACCCAACTGGTTAGACTGGAAAAACAGGCACTTGTATGTTTTCTCTAAGAGCTTGGAACAATTAAAATATCAGCAGCTGATGAAGCTATATGATGGATTGGATATTGCCACTTTTGAATCAGATGTTAAGCCACTCCATGAATGTCTCGATAATTCTGTTGTTGTGTTTGATGACATTATACTGGATAATCAAAACAAGGTTAAAAATTTCTTTACACAGGGCCGACACAAAAACATTGATTGCTTCTACCTGGCACAGACTTTTTCTAAAATACCGAAGCAGCTGATCCGAGACAACAGCAATTTTATATGTGTGTTTCATCAAGATCATACCAACCTCAAACACATACCTGATGAATATGTAGGTGGGGACTTGAGCTACAATGATTTTTCCAAGTTTTGCAGTAGGTGCTGGAACCAGGACAGTTATGGGTTTGTCACAATGAAAACCCAATAGTGGCAAATACAGAAATAAAATCAACAATTTTCTAGACATTGAAACATATATAAATAACCATGAAAAGGCCAATCATTGATGATCTTAAATTAAGAGATTATCTTGTAAAAAGATTTAAGGGATGGAAATCAGAGAACCGAGGAATTTATGAACAACACAAACAAACAGAACAGCCTATTATTGATGCTATTAGTGAATTAGGTAAAAATATCAAAACTGTTACAGAGCAAAATCAAAATTTGATCACAGAGCTTGTACTTGTAGTTGCAAGGAAAATATTAGATTATCCAATCACCCCACTTTCCAGTATTCATACACCTAGTCCTGTTGCTCCTCGAAGAATTGAAGCTACTCAGGATCCTATTGAATTGGGTCTTCTTGCTCAAAAATATTTAAGCACACCTAAAGACAACAAAGATGAGGTCTTTGGCTTATATGCTGACACAGAGCGTGATGGTAGCATCATACATAGAATTGGCAATTTCAGAGTAACATTTATGGGAGATGATATAATTGTATATTCAGAATCTCATCTTGGAGAAAAAGGTGGTTTTGTTAAATATCTTGGCACACCTGGATTGTGGGAACTGATGACTAGGAAAAGGCCTGGCAGCTATACAGATCAAGATTATGAGCATTACAAAGAAATATTAATAAAATCAGATGCTCTATACCAGAACAATGATCCCACACAAAAAAGAGTCAAGTCTAGCAGTGGAGCAAAATACAACAATTTAATCAAGCCCATATGGTCACAGATCAAGACAGGCAGTGGAATCAAACAATACAACACCCTGCCTAAATAATTTGTGTGGGTTGATGATGTCAGGAAACTTGTAGATAGGTTATTGGTGATAGCTGGGGAGGAAAATGCTGGCAACAACAATTTTTACAATGAAAAGGTTGGAATTATGGACATGATAAGCACAAAATTGTCTAATTTTATAGTGAATGACACTAAGGGGATTGGATATCTTATAAAAATTATTAATACTCTACCACCTAAATTTTGGAATATTTCTGAGGGTCGGGTGTTGGTTAATGACATTATAAACAAGCTGCCATTTGAACTACACATTCCAGGCTATCAGTATTGTGGTCCAGGCACAAAATTGGAGCATAGATTAAACAGAGGTGATCCTGGTGTTAATCCCCTAGATGCTGCTTGTAGAGACCATGACATAGCATACAACACACATTCTGATTTTGACAGGAGACATGTTGCAGACAAGAAATTAGAAGAGGCTGCATTTGGTAGATTTGTAAGCAAAGATGCTTCTTTAAGTGAAAGAATAGCAGCATTGGGAACCACCATAGCTATGAACACCAAACAAAAACTGGGGTGGGGGCTGTGAATATGTATATAATAAACCTAGAATGAAGGCCAAGAGTGTTATGTATCAAATACCTTATGCAGGTCTTAAATCTCTTAAAACTATTGATAGTCTTTTAACCAAAAAGCAGCGCAAGAAAAAAAGCTCTTGTATTGCCAAGGGCCATGGTATGAAATTGTTGCTTAGTACCCCCCAATTAAAGAAATTACAGCAATCCAGGAAAAATCACATGTGGGTCGATTTATATTTACTATCCCGGCCATCTTAGCAGCACTTGGGGCTGTTGGGAGCTTGGCTGGGGGATCAGCTGCCATAGCAAAAACAGTAATAGATGCCAAGAAAAATAAGGCAGAATTAGATGAATTGAAGCGCCATAACCTGGCCATGGAGAAACAAGGCAAAGGTGTTAAGAGAGCCATGAATAAGTTTAAAAAAACAAGTGCCGCTTACAAACCAAGATATTGAAGCTTTAATCAAGCCACTGGGCATCAAAAAATTTAGAGGTGTGTACATGTCTGATTCTTTACCAGAACAACCACTCAACAAAGAGTGTGGCATTGTTAATTTGGATAAGTACAAAAATCAGGGCACTCACTGGATTTGTTATCTTAAATATTTAAAAGATGAGGCATTTGTGTTTGATTTATTTGGAGGTGTTTCACCTGAAAATTTAGTAAAATATCTAAAATCAGCTAATCTTTATTACAATAATGCCCGTGTTTAAAACTTCAAAGATGTTAATTGTGGACATTTGTGTTTATCTGTTCTCAGATATCTGTCTCAAATAAATAAACCATCAATTGAAGATTTTCAAAAGGCCTTGTGGTATTTAAAACATCATGGGGGTATTCCATCTCACCAGCCAAAATTCAATATTGAAACTCAAATTACATGATGATATAGTATATCCCAAAACAAAAGCTCTCAGAGCATTTTATGGCATGTACTTGATCCCTAATATTACACACCACAACAACACAATTGCAGTTGGTGATCAAAATATTGTCATCACTCCAGGGCAGTATAATCTGTCCACTCTAAATGCTCAATTACCCAGAGGTATAGTATTAACTCAAAATTCTGTCACTCACAGAGTAGAGATTGTATCTGCTACAGAAACAGTGGATCTGGGTACTATAGGAGAGTTGTTAAGCTTTGAGAACATCACAAAACTTGAACCAGCCATCAAACACACTGCTATTAATATACCTAAATTCTTAGCCATAGAGACTCTGAATATTCACTGTAATGTGGCCGAGGGTATGATCACCAAATCAAATGGCATAGGCACTCACAAACAAACTGGCATTATTGCAACATTCAAACCTAACTCTGAATTTATGGAGCCCATCATCTACACTCCATCACCAACATTATATTTTCCTGTGTGCCATAACAGAATAGATTATATTGAATTGATGGTCACTAATGAAAAAGAAGAATTAGTTGATTTTGCTGGAGCCACAACAACTGCTATCATAGAAATTAATATTTAAATAAAAATACATACAAAAAAAATGGAAAATATTGAGAGTTATGAGCTACAATCATTCCCCCAAACAGGAGAACATTTGCAAATTCAAATCAACCCAACACAGAAATTGAGGTTGATCTTGATGTAGGGGATGGCTTTATACACCCCCACAGAGCAGATCTATACATCAAATTTGATGTTGTAAAGCTCGATGGAACAGATTATCCGGCAAATTCAAATATAAGATTGGTAGACAATTTTGTGCCGCATCTGTTCTCTGAAATTGAGATCAGAAAACATGGTGTTGTTATAAACAGAGTGGACTATCCCGGCATTACCTCCACAGCTTTGGCCACACTAAAATTATCCAAAACCGAGGCTTCTTACTACAAAATAGGTGGATTTGAGGCTGGTGATAAAATTATATCTAAGAGCCACACAGTGTTGTTCCCAATGTGCCTGTTGCCAGGATTCTTCTCAGATTACAAAGATATTATATGGAAGGGTGGTTTAAGAATCACATTTAGAACAGCTGCCAATGATAATAATGCTTTGATGAGGTACAGTACATTAAACTCTACAGGGGAAGCTCTGCCTAATACTCTACCTGATGAAGGCAAATGTCTTATTCAGACTATGGAGCTAAGAATCCCGGTTGTTGAATATGAAGCCAGTTATGCTCTTAAATACAAAGCAGATATAATAAAAAATCCACAGATTCCTTTACAATTTTATACATATCAATGTGTACAGAAGCCTGCCGCTGGTACTTATTATGAGTTTGATGCTACAAATTCATTCTCCAGTATACAATATGACATGCCGGATTTTGTGGTTGTACTGTTTCAGACTGGAAGACACAATAATCAGGAAAAAAATTCAAGTAGATTTTATAACTGCAACATCAAGAACATATATCTTAAAAATGGCAGAAATGAGGTATTTCCTAGAGAAAATTATAATTTAGACATTTCCAAGGATGATTTTCTTAAATTATATGAAGCATTTACAGCATACAAAAGGGTCACTACTGGCAATACTGACATGTATTACACACCAGATGAATTCAAAGCACAGAGACCCATGTTTGTTATCAACACTTCAAAAAGAAAACAAGTTGTGGTTAATGACAAGACAAACATTAAAATTATCTGTGAATTCCACGATACACTCCCTGATGACACCATATGTAGTGTTATTCTCATAGGTGAAAAATCATATGTTTATGATGTAAGAAATGAGAGAGTCACAGAACAATTCTAGAAGATTTTTGCATATTACATTGTCTTAGTACTAGATATATGAGTTGAGGCTGGTGTCCAATTGAACTTAAACCAGAAGTATATATGTGTGGGTGTGTGTGTGTGTGTGTGTGTGTATATATATATATATCTTGGCTTAGTTTTAGGCGTGGGCAAAAAAATATCAAGAGGGGCATATTTTTAACAAATTTATGGACAACAATCTCACAGACGTGCCTTTTGTAAGTGTGGACAAATCAATCTGAGGGGGCTCATCATTTCACAGGAACTTCCCGAGGGCATTTTTACAAAAATCTTGGATTAGACGGAGTACCACACTTGAGCAAAAAGCTCATATGGGCATGTTGAGCAAGTTTTAAGTGTAGGCAAATCTGCCTGAGGGGGGTTCATCATTTCTCGTCCCAGTCCTATATACTTTTACACTACTCACAAAACAACATTCCAAATGTTTTCGAATCGGAAAACAATTGAGATGCTGTAAAATGACTTAAGATGCAGTAATAAAGTGGGAATTCGGTACCGTATAGAATTAAATCGGTAGATATGTTCGATATGATTGGATGTTTGTTATTTAGATTTGCTATTCTTTAATTTTTGCAAATAGCGACGATGAAGATGAGTGATGCTATGATGAAATTGATGAAGGGACACTTACCAAGGACACCCACGCCCAAGTCGAGATTCTAACCAGGGACCCATGGCATCGTAGCGCGCTATGCTAACCACTCCTCCATGGAGTGGACATTATAGCATATTTTGTGTGCTCAATTGGGATCAATCAATGGAATGAATAGGCATATTATATGATTAATAAATTCATATCATAATACCACGTCATATTATTCGGCACGAAGTAACATCAGAGACATTCAATCTTGCATTTTTGCCTTTCAACTAATTCTTTGAATTCAGGTTAATCACAACAATAAGATAAATTATGAAGCAAATGATAGTGAATGTGGGATATTATTACGAATTACCTGACAGAAACAACATTAAGCAGGCTCGGTGGTCAAGCTCATTAAGTGATTGACATTCGATATCGTCGCCAAAGTTCCCGGGTTTGAGTACCGTCCTTGTCGGGGGTGTTTGACTATTTCGTCATCAATTTCATGTAATGGTCACTCGTCCTTATCGTCGCGATCATCGAACAGGGAATAAAAATTATAAAAATAAATACGATGGAAGAGTACTTATTTCATCTCTCACGAAATCTCCTACAAAACCGGAATATATAAAATACATGTATATTCATTCACATACATTTTCGATTTCTATATTTAACTAATCGAGACCGAGAACGGGAGAGCAATTTTCAATTCGACAAACCGAGAGACGGAGAAACTGTCAAGTCTCGTTTCTTCTTGGCACCTCCGTAATCGAGTTGTTCTGTTTGTCATTGGCTTTGTATTGGCAATTATTGCCAGTATTCTTCCCCTGCAGGTAAACCATAACGATGAATTATGATGAAATGAAGCAGATAAAAGGGCAAGAACAAGAAAGTCATGCCTGTTCGGGACTCCAACCCAGAACCTTATGTAACGAGATTTGAAATTCTGGAGAAGGCGTCCGTGTTTCGCTTGGTTTTCTCTTTCCTCTACTTCTCTTATATTATCATACATGTAATAAAAATGGATCTGATACGATATGTTGCGATTCATAATTGTGCTGGTTAGATGCTACAGATGTGAACTCCAAACTGCAATATATATTATTCCCTTGTGTTTCGTATGTGGTTGAACATGAAATTTTCTTACACTGTGACAATTTCTTTCTTAGTTTTGGTTTGGTGCACAGATATGCTAATCTGGACTCGACCTTCAGTTTAAAGTGGGATACTAACCACTATGTGCATCCACCGTGTATCAAACCCGGGATCCACTGATTGCAAGGCGACGACGTTATCACTACGCCATCGAGGAGGCCCCATGACAAAATGTTATTCACTCGATCTCTACCATAATTTATTTCAGGATTTACATTTTCGATTTCTTCTTCTTTTTTCCTTTTGTTAACTACTCTTATACAACTCTTTTTGCGTCTTCGAATTTCTTCTTGTTTCAGGAAAAAATAATACATGCAGGCTGTATAAAAATCCCCCGTTCAAATAGATAAAACGTTCACTCTCGAGAACTAATTTACATGTTTATCACTAAAGTAACCATTAGGAAGGAAACTATTGAAATGGTAACTGATATAACTGCAGATGAAACAATACTTACAGCCACTAACGAAATATCTATTCTTGTGTAGCCTCACAGACAACAAGTATCTGGTGAGTCATTCACTCTTGCTGACTACGGGCAAAGGTCACTGAACTAAAGGATGGTGGCAAGCAAGCAGGCTTCTGCTTTACCAAAGACGAGGTCACGTGTTCCAGTTATCATTGGCGTACGAAATAAGGAGGAACACAGCTATCTGACGTATGATTTGGTCCCGTCATTGCACGTAGAACACTTTATCGTCGTGGCCTTGAAGTTCCCTCAGGGCACTCCTACGTAAAGGCTTCTCAGCTAGAAGGATATCTTCCCCATTGAGTGGAGGAAAAGTGGGTGCGTATAGAGGTCCTTCAACTTTCGTATTCTTTTTCATTTCAGAACCCGTGCTGTATCGTCGACTTAATCCAATCTATCCGATGTAGGTTTTAGGTTCTGTTTCTGTTCGGTTATTTCACGTTGTCTTCCTGCTTATGTTATTCGCGACGAAGGTTCTGGATTCGATAATCTGGACAATAACGGGATTGTGTTGGTTGCTTGATTTGGTGTCTTAAGTCCACTTTACGTCCTGTTAGGCTAATCGTGAATGGACCTACAGTTTAAAGGGGGATCCGAACCACTATGTTCCTCCACCGAGTATCGAACCCGAAATCCCTTAATTACAAGGCGCCCACGATCCCACTCCGCCATCGGGAATTGTGTTCGCAACGAATGAATCAAATTTGAGTGATATGATATGCAACCATTGGAAGACTATTGAAAGAAAAGCAATGGGAACCTGCCAGTTTTTCTACTGCAGACAGGAAACCATAAACATGGAAGAGAAGCTTATATTCTATGAAACCTGACGCTATGTGCTCGAATACTGGCTAAATATAATCCATGGAGGCATAGCAACGTTAAACAACCTCTTATATTATACATATAGGTTTAAAAAGGTCGAAATACAAAGATTGTGTGCGCCTCACTGATGGCGTAGTGGTAAGGCCTTGTAATCAAGGGGTCTGGGGTACGATACCAGGTGATCGCACATAGTGGTTCGGATCCCACATTAAACTGTATGCACTTCAGATTAGTCTATCTGTGCCGGTGACTCAGTCGGTAACGCGTCTGACTACCATGCTATAGGTCCCGGGTTCGATTCCCGGCCGGTTCAAGCCCGGGAACTTTTCTAACGTTGGAAGCGGACCCAGCGCCCACCCAGCGTCGAATGACATGGGTACCTGGGGGAAACCCTGGTGGTAAAGGCGGTCAGGGGCGTGATGCTGATCACATCACCCCCCACTCACGAACGAATCAAGAAAGTGTGGGGCGGCGTGATGCTGATCACATCACCCCCACTCACGAACGAATCAAGAAAGTGGGGGCGTTACCCCCACACCCCCTATACGCCTTCATGGCGTAGCGCCAAGCACAGGTGAGAACTTTACCTCTTTTTTTTGCATACAGTGGACTTACAACAAAATTTCAACTTGCGATAAAGATTATGATAAGGTATTAAAGAATTGGGTCTAACACATTTTTTTATTGTTTACCAATGACATTATTAACTAATATTCTTAATTTCAGTTTCAAGATGAAATCGGCTACGAAATAAAAGGAGTGGGTTCGTATTTCTGTTACGAAATTCCACTTTTGTCGTAGACCTGTGCCACACTAAGTTGTGACAATAAACAAATCTGAGACACTTTCAAAGTATTAAATTTCTATCTACGTATTTGGGAAAAATCTTTCAATAAAATACTTTTTTTGGACGCGTCAAATCATAGTATTTAATTCCTGTTTTAGCAGCTTTAAGAAACCTAATTTTTTTGGGGGGGGTTACAAATGCCCTTTCTGCTCCCGTCAAGTTACGCCTATGACAAACAGGAATTCAAAGTAAAAGACTGTCCCGACTAAATCGGGAGACACGTCTGATAGATTTACAATTGGGAAAATCATAATTAAGCGTGTAGTTGAAAACAACCTATTTTCATATATTGCATGCAGCTCTACTTTTTCTGCAATGTGGATCAAGAACTGGGGACGTGGAGAAGCACAACACTCGACGTAACCAATAGTCACGTGACCCTCTTTGCTTTCCTGTCATGTTGACCTTCGCGTGGAACAGATTTCTCGGTGTTAAGACAGGCAAAATCACCCGATCATCGAAGGGTGCAATATGTGATGCCTACCCTCCTGCATTACTTGCTCCTATTAAAGCCTTATGGGGAAGAACTTTTTTCCATGACTGTACACACGAAACATTTCCAGCACAAAACATGTCGCTACTAATACACAGAGACGTAGTGCAACAAGCCTACAAACACAAAATGAACAATCTCTATTTTATGGTGATATTTTAAGACTTTAGATTTCAATGTAGTTGGAGGGAAAATGGATTGTGCACTTAAGCATATGCCGTGTTTCAGGATATATTTTACGGAAATGAAGCATTACAGCCGTAATCCACCGTTGACAATAACTAAATTCCATCAGGTTTCCTCACTTTGTCCTACATTGCGCAAATCCTTTTGACATTTAATTACATCGATGAAACTTTTATTTCTGTTATTTATCTTTCTAAATAAGCATTCAAACCAGAGACCTAAACGAATACGTACATGTGGGCATGTTAGAGATTAATCCTAGAAAAAATATTCTTCGTAATAAAGGAGTTAGTTAACACGAACAATTTTCTTGCTCTTCGTCGGATACGGTGCACAGTTCACTTTTCCCTTCAACGGTTTCTCATGAGTAGACCTGTCATAAAAAGCTGCAAATGGCTAAATATTGATTCGAAGTATTGAATTAATTAATAATAAAATCCTAGGTAGGTCACCCCTTGATAGTCAGACAACATACCAATGTTATTATTGCACTTCAGTAATTGTATTATAATATTAATTGTCAGAAAGGTGTGGAATACTTATTGATGATATGAATGTGAATCATGTAAAGGTAAAATAAAATATATTAAATCGTTGCACGAATGTAGCTGTTAGGGCCCACACTCTCTATCTCACTTAATGTCGACTAGTTTGGAAAATTGCTTGATTTAGAAATATTTGAAAAATACTCGCCAACGACGAAACTGCTATGCCTGCAGACGTTTGTAGAAACCACAGAAAATCTAAGTCCGGATACGAGTGCATCAGCTTAATCTATGGCGTAAACTTGATCTGACTTTTGTAATTGTTATTCGGCCCAGATTTTAAAGCACCACTGATGCAAGGCCTCTTGTTGAGTGAGCGTGTCATCTGTTTGTGTTCCTCAAATCCTAACTTATGTTGGCGGGATCTCACCTCACGCAAACAGTGTAGTCATTTTAATGAGTGGGAAGTTGCATGATCGTTTACTATACCGTAGCTAAGAAATGCTGATTCCAAGGACAGAAATATATTAATGTTGTAACAAAGATTTCATTGAGAAATTACATCATCTTGTAACTTTGATATCTGGAAAAGTATTACAAGAAAGTTCGAACATTGTAATTTTTGACTTCATTGAAACGTGATGAAAAATGTGGGAAGATATTTATTAGATTCTTGCCTTTACAGTCAAAAAATACAATTAACACCTGTTATTGGAAAATATTCTGGCACAATATTTACTATTTTCCGAATATGGGAGTTGTTGAAAGGTTCCCAATATAGCTATTTCGTTCTTTGTTTATTGGGCTGCTTTAAATAGAATTCGTGAAGGCAACGAGAGCAAGTGAAATATTCATTCGAGAATTAGACTGCAAAAATCACTAGTAGAGTTGTCTGTTTCCATTCGAATCGTGCCCGCGCCAAAAGCAAGTTCCGAGCGACCCAGCTGACCGCTGGAATCGTCTCAAGCAGACCCTCAGTGAGCACACAGGCAATGAATTCGGTTTCTAATGGACTGACATTTATAAGTAGTGTAAACTTATTGTTTCTAAGTAATACTTGGTACGAGCCCTTTCTTTTATGGATTTAACCTCAGTGGTAGCATATTTTGACTATTTTTTTGTTCATTTTATAGCGTTTGACGACTTTTCAGTGCAATTTTCACCGCATCTAATTTTTTTCCCACTCATACTTGGTACGAATGCCACGATCTTACGTGATATAACTTAACCTATTCATTTTTTTCGTGTTAAACTACACGAGAGCCTTTACGTGCTTTGACCTACTTTAGAGAGTAGTGTAATCAGACCGTTTCTGCGTCATCAAGTGAGCCACTAGTAGTGTAATCAGACCGTTTCTGCGTCATCAAGTGATCCACAGTGTTGCCAACCCACGAAAATTTCACCATATGATATTTCACAGCTGCAACTAGTGAGTTGGCAACACTGATTAGTTGCTTCACAAACCTCTTGTTTTTTAAACATATGATATTTCACAGGCGAGGCTAACCTACAAGTTACAAGTTGACGGCGTAGCCTTCTATAAGATGATAACTATGCAGTAAGATGAAGAAGACGCCAGCTGGCAATAGCGAGTAGGTGGAACCCAACGTTCTGGCGCAGTCCTTTGACCTACTTTTTTTATTTTACGACGTTTTACGGATTAAACTAACCTACAATGAGAGAAAAGTGGACAGAAGAAGCTCTGGTATAACTTTTTAAGCTATTTTTTACCTCCTCCAATTTATCTTTTATGCTACCTCGTCCTTTGACCTACTTTTGTAATGACTTACCTATAAGTCTGTCTCCTCTTACTGTAAGGTCCCTCAGTGTAATCTACTACGACCTGCTAATATTTAGGCTTCTGCTCTCAGCGTAATCTGCCACGACCTAAAAATACGATGTTTTTTTAAAAAAACTCTCATGTGCGAGATCTTCTACAATGTGCCCCCTCCCCGCTACGACCTAACGGGACCTCTCTCCCCTACGATGGTTTTGGGCGCCCCACTGCTACGATGTTTTTCTCCTCATGATGCAAAAAAATGGTACTGTAGCGGTATTTGAAAATCGACTGTGCTGCGTGAAGGGGATAAAAAATCTTTTCATGTTCACTGAACAAAAATAGGAGAGCGGAAGAGAGTACTTCCTTGTCTTTTCATCGAAAAAACGGGGGCGATGATGTTCAGTTCAGACAAATGAAATTGGGGGACTAATTTTCGGATGTGGATTACGCCACCTCGCATCCCCCTTATAATCCGAAAAGCTCTGCCGTGGAAACTTCCATATCATCTAGAGCGACTGTTCTGAAGGCGATATTTAAACTGCTCCGTCACCCTCTCGTTCTTCACGTCGTACGCGAAATACGTCTCTGCAACCAGGATGACGCTGCACACGGTGTCCTCGGGCAGCGCGTCGTGGAACTCGCAAACGATCTTGATGTTGGTTCGATCGTTGACCACCACCTGCTTCCTCTTCGTCGTGTTGATGAAGAACATCGGCCTGTGGGTTTTGAATTCGCTGGGTGTGTAGTACATGTCGACGTTTCCCTCTGTGACCCTCTTGTAAGCGGTGTAAGCTTCGTAAAGTTTTAGATAATCATCTTTTGTCATGTCGAGGTTGTAATTTTCGCGCAGGAACACTTCGTTCCTGCCATTCTTGAGATAAACGTTCTTGATCTTGCAGTTGTCGAATTTGCTGGAATCTTTTTCCTGATTCTTGTCCCTCCCGGTCTGAAAGAGTACAATGACGAAATCTGGCATGTCGAACTGTATGTTGTTGAACTGCGTCGTCACGTCGAATTCCATGTGACTTCCCGACGCTATTTTCTGCACGCACTGGTAACCGTGAAAGTGAATGGGCACCTGTGGACTTTTCAAGATCTCCGCTTTGTACTTGAGGGCGTAGTTCGTTTCGTATTCCACGATCGGCATTCTCAACTCCATGCTCAGGATGACGCATTTGGCTGCTTCGGGTAAAGTGTTGGGCAGTGGCATGATACCGTCCGCGTTCAAGTTACTGTATCGCATCAGTGCGTCGTTGTCGTTGGCCGCTCTTCAAAATGTGATTCTCAGTCCTCCCTTCCACATGATCTCCTTGTAGTCCGAGAAGAATCCCGGAAGCAGACGCATGGGAAAGAGCACCGTGTGACTTCTCGTCGATATTTTCGTCCCCGCTTCGAACCCCCACCCCCCGCTTGATAGTATGCTGCGTCCGTTTTGGATAATTTCAATGTTCCCACTGCCGTCGACGTGATGACTGGCACGATAACTTCCAGTTCAATTGTTTCTACCCAGTATGGTCCCAAGGTGCGTATGTTGCTCAACGGACAATACAGTCTATTTTTACCTGATCGATACGCTAACATGTTATCCGACGAGAAGCTATCTATTTTAATCGAGAACAAAACTCGAATCGTGTACAAGGGGACAAAGGAACTTCTTGGTAAGAAAACAAAACACGTAATAGAATTTGTTTAATCACAGACACCCCCTGAATATATATATATATAAATAACATACCATGAGAAATGACAACTTGTATAACTCAACTTCCTCCCTAAGTGTTGCACAAAATATTTACGTTCACGTTCGACGGGGATGTAACTAAACTCATAGACTTGTGTAAAATAACGACAGAATTTCGTTCACCGTGCAAAATGATTTTAATGGTTCACCTCCGAGAAATAAGCGGAATGAAAAATTTTCCGATCCCGAGACTCTCTTTCGAGTTGCAGACAAAAACATTGACGATTGGTTAGACGAGCTGCACGAGTGGAGGCAGGGGAGAATAAGATTTACCGAAGACTGGTACGCGTCGGACATTGAAACTGGCGAACTTGTAAACCACATGATAGCATTAGGCGAAGCAAAAACTTTTTCTTTCCCAGAATACATATACATAAATAACACACCGCCACCTATTCTCAGTTGTGTTGAGTGAGACGATATAAATAACACACACCGTAACCTAGCGGAAAAAAGTTGTTCTCTTTCCCAGATAACATAGCATAAAAAAAACATGAAGCCCAAGGGTGTCGTGTACCAGATACTATATTCGAATCTGAAAACGCTGTGTGCACTCGATGGGTTACTCACCAAGAAACAACTTCAGAAGAAACGTTCTTGCTTGACGAAAGGACACGGAATGAAATTGCTGCTCAGCACTCCACAAATGAGACGGTTGCAGCGTTCGCGAAAACAGAAAAAAACAGGGGGGTTCATATTCATCATCCCGGCCATCCTGGCAGCATTGGGGGCCGTTGGAAGTTTGGCTGGGGGTAGCGCCGCCATCGCGAAAACCGTCATCGACTCGAAGAAGAACAAAGCGGAATTGGAAGAACAGAAACGTCACAATCTGGCCATGGAGAAGAAAGGGAAGGGCGTCCCGAGGAAGTTTAAAAAAAGAAACAGCACTCACCAACCGAGACATTGAATCTCTGATCAAACCATTACAAATCAAACACTTCAGAGGCGTTTTCATGTCCGACTCGTTACCTTCAACCGTTAAAAGAAGAGAATGTGAAGTAGTCAACTTGGACAGTCAAGAAAATCCAGGCACGTATTGGATATGTTACCACAAAAATTCAAATAACAACAAAGCATTCGTTTTCGATTCTTTCGGAGGTGTTCCACCTACAAATTTAGTTCATTATCTGAAAACGAACAATCCTATATACTGCAACGACGAACGCATTCAAAATTTCGGAGACGTGAACAGCGGTCATCTCTGTCTCTCCATGCTCGCGTTTCTCTCTCAAATAAATAAGCCGCAGGTGGAAGATTTCCAGAAAGCATTGTGGAACCTAAAGCATCACGATGGGCGTGTTCCATCTCACGAGCGAATCTTCGATCTTGAAACTCACGCTGCACGACCATATAGTCTATCCTAAATCCATTGCTCTGCGTGCATTCTACAGCATGTACCCCATACCTAACGTCACGCAGCACAACAACAAAATTAGCGTCGGAAGCGAACATATCGTCGTCACGCAAGGCCAATACAATCTTTCTACTTTGCAAGTTCAATTGCCCAAAGCCACATACCTTTCTCAAAATTCGGTCACGCACAGAGTGGAAATCGTGTCCGCGACGGAGACCGTGGACCTGTGCACCATAGGAGAACTTTTAGGTTTCGAGAACAACCACCCAAAACTCGAAGCTGGCATCAAACACGTAGCAACCAATATTCCTAAATTCTTGGCCATAGAGACTGAATGTACACTGCAATGTAGCGGAAGGAATGATCACGAAATCCGACGGATTGTTAGGAAGTCACAAGCAGACGGGAATCATAGCCACGTTCAAACCCAGTTCCGAATTTATGGAACCGATCATCTACACACCCTCTTCGCCGATCTATTTTCCAGTATGTCGCAACCGCATAGACAACATAGAGTTGGTGGTGACGAACGAGAAAGGAGACGTGGTGGATTTCGCAGGTGCAACGACCACGGCCGTCGTGGAGATCAACGTATAGTAAATAACCATACATCATGGAACAAATCGAAAGTTACGAATTGCAATCTTTCCCTCCCAACCGTCGCACGTTCGCAAATTTGAACGAAGCGAACAGGGAAATCGAATATGACGTAGACGTAGGCGATGCGTTCGGTCATCCTCACAGAGCGGACCTTTACCTTCAATTCGACGTGGTGAAGAAAGAAAGCGGATACGCGTTCCCCGCAGCAGCAAATTTGATACTCGTGGACAACTTCGTGCCTCACCTGTTCTCGCAGGTGGAGGTGAGGAAACACAACATCGTCATCGACAGAATCGATTATCCAGTCATCACGTCGACGGCAGTGGGAACATTTATATTATCCAAAACGGACGCAGCATACTATCAAGCGGGGGGTGGGGTTTCGAAGCGGGAACCAAAATATCGACGAGAAGTCACACGGTGCTCTTTCTCATGCGTCTGCTTCCGGGATTCTTCTCGGACTACAAGGAGATCATGTGGAAGGGAGGGCTGAGAATCACATTTCGAAGAGCGGCCAACGACAACGACGCACTGATGCGATACAGTAACTTGAACGCAGACGGTATCACGCCACTGCCCAACACTTTACCCTAAGCAGCCAAATGCGTCATCCGGAGCATGGAGTTGAGAATGCCGATCGTGGAATACGAAACGAACTACGCCCTCAAGTACAAAGCGGAGATCTTGAAAAGTCCACAGGTGCCCATTCACTTTCACGGTTACCAGTGCGTGCAGAAAATAGCGTCGAGAAGTCACATGGAATTCGACGTGACGACGCAGTTCAACAACATACAGTTCGACATGCCAGATTTCGTCATTGTACTCTTTCAGACCGGGAGGGACAAGAATCAGGAAAAAGATTCCAGCAAATTCGACAACTGCAAGATCAAGAACGTTTATCTCAAGAATGGCAGGAATGAAGTGTTCCCGCGCGAAAATTACAACCTCGACATGACAAAAGATGATTATCTAAAACTTTACGAAGCTTACACCGCTTACAAGAGGGTCACAGAGGGAAACGTCGACATGTACTACACATCCAGCGAATGCAAAACCCACAGGCCGATAATCGTCATCAACACGAAGAAGAGGAAGCAGGTGGTGGTCAACGATCGAACCAACATCAAGATCGTTTGCGAGTTCCACGACGCGCTGCCCGAGGACACCGTGTGCAGCGTCATGCTGGTTGCAGAGAAGTCTTTCGCGTACGACGTGAAGAACGAGAGGGTGACGGAGCAGTTTTAAATATCGGCTTCAGAACAGTCGCTCTAGATGATATGGAAGTTTCCACGGCAGAGCTTTTCGGATTACAAGGGGGATGCGAGGTGGCGTAATCCACATCCGAAAATTAGTCCCCCAATTCCATTTGTCTGAACTGAACATCATCGCCCCCGTTTTTGCGATGAAAAGACAAGGAAGTACTCTCTTCCGCTCTCCTATTTTTGTTCAGTGAACATGAAAAGATTTTTTTCCCCTTCACGCAGCACAGTCGATTTTCAAATACCGCTACAATACCTTTTTTTTGCATCATGAGGAGAAAAACATCGTAGCAGTGGGGCGCCCAAAACCATCGTAGGAGAGAGAGGTCCCGTTACGTCGTAGCGGGGGGGCACATTGTAGAAGATCTCGCACATGAGAGTTTTTTTTTAAAAAAAACATCGTATTTTTAGGTCGTGGCAGATTACGCTGAGAGCAGACGCCTAAATATTAGCAGGTCGTAGCAGTTACACTGAGGGACCTTACAGTAAGAGGAGACAGACTTATAGGTAAGTAGGTCAAAGGACGAGGTAGCATAAGAGCTAAATTGGAGGAGGTAGAAAATAGCTTAAAAAGTTATACCAGAGCTTCTTCTGTCCACTTTTCTCTCATTGTAGGTTAGTTTAATCCGTAAAACGTCGTAAAATAAAAAAGTAGGTCAAAGGACTGCGCCAGAACGTTGGGTTCCACCTACTCGCTATTGCCAGCTGGCGTCTTCTTCATCTTACTGCATAGTTATCATCTTATAGAAGGCTACGCCGTCAACTTGTAACTTGTAGGTTAGCCTCGCCTGTGAAATATCATATGTTTAAAGAACAAGAGGTTTGTGAAGCAACTAATCAGTGTTGCCAACTCACTAGTTGCAGCTGTGAAATATCATATGGTGAAATTGTCGTGGGTTGGCAAACCTGTGGCTCACTTGATGACGCAGAAACGGTCTGATTACACTACTAGTAGCTCACTTGATGACGCAGAAACGGTCTGATTACACTACTAGTGGCTCACTTGATGACGCAGAAACGGTCTGATTACACTACTCTCTAAAGTAGGTCAAAGCACGTAAAGGCTCTCGTGTAGTTTAGCACGAAAAAAATGAATAGTTTAAGTTATATCACGTAAGATCGTGGCATTCGTACCAAGTATGAGTGGGAAAAAAATTAGATGCGGTGAAAATTGCACTGAAAAGTCGTCAAACGCTATAAAATCACCAAAAAATCGTCAAAATATGCTACCACTGATGTTAAATCCATAAAAAAAGGGCTCGTACCAAGTATTACTTAGAAACAATAAGTTTACACTACTCTTATACATACATGACCAGGGACGTGACCGGGTATGGAGAATTGGCACAAGATATACTTTGTTGAATTTGGACCAAATTGTCTGTGTTTACCATGTATTTAGTAACAATTGATTTACTCGCTCCGCACTCTAAACATTTGTTTCTATGACACGAAATTCAAGGTTATGCTTATTACTTTAAAATTGGCACTCAGTTCTCCAAGAAATATATTTACTATACATTTCTTGCTCACTCCGATACGCACTGCGAACCGTTCTTAATAGTAACATCCATCTCATTCTTATTTAGAAGAAACACGCGACTTAAATGAATTTTGTCAGTTTCAATAAAATCGTGTCCTTTCCCAATGCGCAACACCTGTCCCATTTAGAATTTTTTTTCGCTTTGCACGAAATACAATTGCTTTATTACGCTCATGCACACTTTGCCCTCTTTAAAAAATATTTTTAATGTATGGATAAAAATCTCCTAAGATGAGATACAAAGGACGTCAAATCCTTTTCTCGACCCGGCCATATAAAACTGTCCAATTATGATTCATGTTTCATTTCTGTGTAAATATTAAAACAAAAGGTAAAGTAATTTAAACCTCAAACAACGAAATTGTCATGTAATACTTATACTACTAATACTATAATACTACTAATTAATATTAATTGGGAAATGTTTATTTCTTATAACATATGTCTTGCTTTCCCTAGTAATTCTAACAAATAGGCACATAATGTCTGAAAGTGATTTTGGCCCAACGTGGATAAATTTCTGCGGACACCTTGACCTTGTTTTGAAGTTACTGTTGTAATGATTTAGGATTCAGCATTGCAATCAACATTCTACATCTTCCCTTCTTCTCAGTTCTTTCGCATACTGTGTGCTAACGGGAACTCGAATTTCAAACAAATTCTAATAAGCATGAACAAGATAAAGCTTGTGTGGAATCAAGTAACAATGGATTAGGAAGGGCAGAACTGGTCTTCGATTGGCACCGGATGTAGAGGCTATTACAAAATTGTTAATTTGAATTCACGTAATGAAAGTTTTCAGTTTTTCAATGTAACGCGGATGCTCTGCATAGCCATGGAGTCCAACAGCCTTTTGAAGACAAAAGCCTATCAATGGGTTCTTCGTTGAGCGCATTGAGTCCCATCGCCGCTGTTGTCAGACTTTCTCAATAGGAGCCAGATCATCCTTATTAAGTTTTCCGAAATATATTCATTCTGTTGCGTCATCACCCAAATTTTGGAGCTCTGACCTGAGTTCGAACCCGGGACCGCGGATAATACGTGGGAGACCTTTTCGTGGTAAGAGTATGATAATTACAATGGAATGAGAGCCCCGTAGCTAGATATTCTGGCGCCCTAATAGTAGGGTGATCATAATATTCTGACCCCAAAAAGTGTTATCCCAAGGAGATCAGTTTATCTCCTCCCCTCCTGAAAAATCAGTTAGGCCTAATTATAAAATTATTGTTATAATTAAAGTATCGTTATTATTATTTTATTATTTCAAATATGATCTCTAGTAGTGTAAAAGTATATACAACCAGGACCACTTACAAGTGTACAAATGATGAGCTCATATAATTAAACAGCCCGATTTGCCCACACTTAAAATTATGCCAAGATGCTCTTATTCCCCAATTCTTCAAGTGTGATATGCTCTTAATTCTAAGAATTTTGAATCCTAGTGTACAAATGATGAGCCCCCTCAGATTGATTTGCCTACACATATAAAAGGCACTTCTGTGAGATTGTTGTCCATAAATTTGTTAAAAATATGCCTCTCTTGATATTTTTTTTGCCCACACCTAAAACTAAGCTAAGATACACCCACACCCACACCCACCCACACACACACACACACACACACACACATATTTACTTCCGGTTTAAGTTCAATTGGATACCAGGTTCAATTTGTTTATCTAATATTAAGAAAATGTAATATGCAAAATTTTTCTAGAATTGCTCTGTGACTCTCTCATTTCTTACATCATAAACATATGATTTTTCACCTATGAGAATAACACTACATATGGTGTCATTATGGAGTGTATCGTGGAATTCACAGATAATTTTAATGTTTGTCCTGGCATTAACTACAACTTGTTTCCTTTTTGAAGTGTTGATGACAAACATGGGTCTCTGTGCTTTGAATTCATCTTGTGTGTAATACATGTCAGTATTGCCAGTAGTGACCCTTTTGTATGCTGTAAATGCTTCATATAATTTAAGAAAATCATCCTTGGAAATGTCTAAATTATAATTTTCTCTAGGGAATACCTCATTTCTGCCATTTTTAAGATATATATTCTTGATGTTGCAGTTATCAAATCTACTTGATTTTTTTCCTGATGATTGTGTCTTCCAGTCTGAAACAGTACCACCACAAAATCCGGCATGTCATATTGTATACTGGAGAATGAATTTGTAGCATCAAACTCATAATAAGTACCAGCGGCGGGCTTCTGAACACATTGATATGTATAAAATTGTAAAGGAATCTGTGGATTTTTTATTATATCTGCTTTGTATTTAAGAGCATAACTGGCTTCATATTCAACAACTGGGATTCTTAGCTCCATAGTCTGAATAATGCATTTGCCTTCATCAGGTAGGGTATTGGGCAGAGCTTCTCCTGTAGAGTTTAATGTACTGTACCTCATCAAAGCATTGTTATCATTGGCAGCTCTTCTAAATGTGATTCTTAAACCACCCTTCCACATAATATCTTTGTAATCTGAAAAGAATCCTGGCAGCAGGCGCATAGGGAACAGCACTGTGTGGTTCTTAGATAATATCTTGTCACCAGCCTCAAATCCACCTATTTTGTAGTAAGAAGCCTCGGTTTTGGATAATTTTAGTGTGGCCAAAGCTGTGGAGGTAATGCCGGGATAATCTATTCTGTTTATAACAACACCATGCTTTCTGATCTCAATTTCAGAGAACAGATGCGGCACAAAATTGTCTACCAATCTTATATTTGAATTTGCCGGATAATCTGTTCCATCGAGCTTTACAACATCAAATTTGATGTATGGATCTGCTCTGTGGGGGTGTATAAAGCCATCCCCTACATCAAGATCAACCTCAATCTCTGTGTTGGGTTGATTTAAATTTGCAAATGTCCTCCTGTTTGGGGGAATGATTGTAGCTCATAACTCTGAATATTTTCCATTTTTTTCTTGTATGTATTTTTATTTAAATATTAATCTCTATGATAGCAGTTGTTGTGGCTCCAGCAAAATCAACTAATTCTTCTTTTTCATTAGTGACCATCAATTCAATGTTATCTATTCTATTATGGCACACAGGAAAATATAATGTTGGGGATGGAGTGTAGATGATTGGCTCCATAAATTCAGAATTAGGTTTGAATGTTGCAATGATGCCAGTTTGGTTGTGAGTGCCTATGCTATTTGATTTGGTGATCATACCCTCGGCCACATTACAGTGAATATTCAGAGTCTCTATGGCTAAGAATTTAGGTATATTAATAGCAGTGTGTTTGATGGCCGCTTCAAGTTTTGTGTTGTTCTCAAAGCCTAACAGCTCTCCTATAGTACCCAGATCCACTGTTTCTGTAGCAGATACAATCTCTACTCTGTGAGTGACAGAATTTTGACTTAGCACTACACCTCTGGGTAATTGAGCATTTAGAGTGGACAGATTATATTGCCCTGGAGTGATGACAATTTTTTGATCCCCTACTGCAATTGTGTTGTTGTGGTGTGTAATATTAGGGATCAAGTACATGCCATAAAATGCTCTGAGAACTATTGTTTTGGGATACACTATATCATCATGTAATTTGAGTTTCAATATTGAATTTTGGCTGGTGAGATGGAATACCCCCATGATGTTTTAAATACCACAAGGCCTTTTGAAAATTTTCAATTGATGGTTTATTTATTTGAGACATATATCTAAGAACAGATAAACACAAATGTCCACAATTAACATCTTTGAAATTTTGAACACGGGCATTATTGTAATAAAGATTAACTGATTTTAGATATTTTATTAAATTTTCAGGTGGAACACCTCCAAATGAATCAAACACAAATGCCTCATCTTATAAATATTTAAGATAACAAATCCAGTGAGTGCCCTGATTTTTGTACTTATCCAAATTAACAATGCCACACTCTTTGTTGAGTGGTTGTTCTGGTAAAGAATCAGACATGTACACACCTCTAAAATTTTTGATGCCCAGTGGCTTGATTAAAGCTTCAATATCTTGGTTTGTAAGCGGCTCTTGTTTTTTTAAACTTATTCATGGCTCTCTTAACACCTTTGCCTTGTTTCTCCATGGCCAGGTTATGGCGCTTCAATTCATTCAATTCTGCCTTATTTTTCTTGGCATCTATTACTGTTTTTGCTATGGCAGCTGATCCCCCAGCCAAGCTCCCAACAGCCCCGAGTGCTGCTAAGATGGCCGGGATAGTAAATATGAAACCCCCACATGTGATTTTTTTCTAGATTGTTGTAATTTTTTTAATTGGGGGGTACTAAGCAACAATTTCATACCATGGCCCTTGGCAATACAAGAGCTTTTTTTCTTGCGCTGCTTTTTGGTTAAAAGGCTATCAATAGTTTTAAGAGATTTAAGACCTGCATAAGGTATTTGATACATAACACTCTTCGCCTTCATTCTAGGTTTATTATATACATATTCACAGCCCCAACCCCAGTTTTTGTTTGGTGTTCATAGCTATGGTGGTTCCCAATGCTGCTATTTTTTCACTTAAAGAAGCATCTTTGCTTACAAATCTACCAAATGCAGCCTCTTCTAATTTCTTGTCTGCAACATGTCTCTTGTCAAGATCAGAATGTGTGTTGTATGCTATGTCATGGTCTCTACAAGCAGCATCTAGGGGATTAACACCAGGATCTCCTCTGTTTAATCTATGGTCCAATTTTGTACCGGGACGACAATACTGATAGCCTGGAATGTGTAGTTCAAATGGCAGCTTGTTTATAATGTCAATAACCAACCCCCGACCCTCAGAAATATTCCAAAATTTAGGTGGTAGAGTATTAATAATTTTTATAAGATATCCAATCCCCTTAGTGTCATTCACTATAAAATTAGACAATTTTGTGCTTATCATGTCCATAATTCCAACCTTTTCATTGTAAAAATTGTGGTTGCCAGCATTTTCCTCCCCAGCTATCACCAATAACCTATCTACAAGTTTCCTGACATCATCAACCCATACAAATTCTTTAGGCAGGGTGTTGTATTGTTTGATTCCACTGCCTGTCTTAATTTGTGACCATATGGGCTTGATTAAATTATTGTATTTTGCTCCACAGCTAGACTTGACTCTTTTTTGTGTGGGATCATTGTTCTGGTATAGAGCATCTGATTTTATTAATATTTCTTTGTAATGTTCATAATCTTGATCTGTATAGTTGCCAGGCCTTTTCCTAGTCATCAGTTCCCACAATCCAGGTGTGCCAAGATATTTAACAAAACCACCTTTTTCTCCAAGATGAGATTCTGAATATACAATTATATCATCTCCCATAAATGTTACTCTGAAATTGCCAATTATATGTATGATGCTACCATCACGCTCTGTGTCAGCATATAAGCCAAAGACCTCATCTTTGTTGTCTTTAGGTGTGCTTAAATATTTTTGAGCAAGAAGACCCAATTCAATAGGATCCAGAGTAGCTTCAATTCTTCGAGGAGCAACAGGACTAGGTGTATGAATACTTTAAAGTGGGGTGATTGGATAATCTAATATGTTCCTTGCAGCTACAGGTACAAGCTCTGTGATCAAATTTTGATTTTGCTCTGTAACAGTTTTGATATTTTTACCTAATTCACTAATAGCATCAATAATAGGCTGTTCTGTTTGTTTGTGTTGTTCATAAATTCCTCGGTTCTGTGATTTCCATCCCTTAAATCTTTTTACAAGATAATCTCTTAATTTAAGATCATCAATGATTGGCCTTTTCATGGTTATTTATATATGTTTCAATGTCTAGAAAATTGTTGATTTTTTTCTGTATTTGCCACTATTGGGTTTTCTTGTCATATCAATTGTGACAAACCCATAACTGTCCTGGTTCCAGCACCTACTGCAAAACTTGGAAAAATCATTGTAGCTCAAGTCCCCACCTACATATTCATCATGTATGTGTTTGAGGTTGGTATGATCTTGATGAAACACACATATAAAATTGCTGTTGTCTCGGATCAGCTGCTTGGGTTTTTTTGAAAAAGTCTGTGCAAGGTAAAAGCAATCAATGTTTTTGTGTCGGCCCTGTGTAAAGAAATTTCTAACCTTGTTTTGATTATCCAGTATAATGTCATCAAACACAACAACAGAATTATCGAGACATTCATGAAGTGGCTTAACATCTGGTTCAAAAGTGGCAATATCCAATCCATCATATAGCTTCATCAGCTGCTGATATTTTAATTGTTCCAAGCTCTTAGAGGAGATATACAAGTGCCTGTTTTTCCAGTCTAACCAGTTGGGTGCCAATAAAAAATTATCAATGATTAGTGTAGTTTTACCACAAGCTGATGGCCCAACAATAAGACATCTAATATTTTCAGGCAGCAACTTGCCATTTCTCTTAATCTGCTGTTCAGGTTCTGGCAGCCTTTTTATAACATCCCAGGTGCTCATATTATCACTTTGTCTGCATCGATCCAGCTGTGTTCTGGAAGTCCTAGCCATTTGACAAATAACTTGCTGCCTTTTCTGCGGATGATTTTTTCTATGAGATATGTGTCAGGCTGTTTAGTTTTGCTGAGTTCTTCTTCATAGAATCTGCCTTTGAGAATTTCTCCTCGGTGGTCTTTTATTATATATGTGTTAAGGGTCCCAGGTTTAACTTGAACCACTGTAAATAATTCAGTGCTCCAGTTTCTTGTAAAGCCTCTTTTGAATAAGTGCTTATATTTGCTGATTCTTACTTGATCACCCACCTTATATTTGGCCTTTCTTGTTGTTGGCTGGTATCTAGGATAATAAACAGTCCTGATCAATTTTTGCTCATCAGATGAAGTTACTTCAGAGGGTTTCATGTTGATTGTGGAATGGACAGAGTTGTTATATTTATGTAGAAGTTCTGGAAGAATATTAATCCATTTATAATTACCTTGAAGTGTAAATTGTTTATACATAAGATTTTTTAGGGTTTTGTTGAATCTCTCTACAATTGAGGCTTTGAGATCAATGTAACTCGAATAATGTTTTATTGACTGGCTTTTAATAAATTGTTGGAACACAGAATTATAAAATTCTTTGCCATTATCTGTTTGCAAATAGCGCGGTGATCTTCCACTCTGATTGATGATTGTTCTGATGGCTTCTGTAACACATTTTCCAGTCTTGGATTTGAGTGGCACAGCCCAGGCAAATTTTGAAAATGTGTCTATTACAGTGAGTAGATACTTGTAGCCCTTGTTGATTTTGTCTAAGTTTTTCAGCTGTCCACTTGCCATTTCAATCAAGTCGCTCTGCCATAAATCATCTATGCCTTTTGTGACTACTGGCAGTCTCTTATAATTATGTCTGGCTTGTCTGTGTAATTCATCAACATAATTTCTCTAGACATAATATGAAAACAAGAATATTGCAACTATAGGGTGTTCAGCAGCTGATACTACAGGATTTTCTAAATATAATTTGTCCCCTATTTGTATTTTAAATTCCAGAGAGCCATCATCTTCAGCATAGGCTGTTTCTAATGTATTGGGTTCTGTAAAATCCTCTAACTCTACACTGGTGATTTTTTGTTTGTTGTCAGCATTTGTTATTGATAAGGTGGGGTAGTGTTGTGCCTGTGGTTGAAGACAATTTTTGATCTTGATTGGTCTCAGTGTGCCCCCAACAAAAAACTGGTAATACAATTGAGCAGGGGACAGCATATATATTTTGCCACCTGGTGTAAATGGTGAATCATATTCTTTGTTGGGGATGCTGTACAATTCAAGAATTACTGTATGTTTTGGATTCTCGATTATGCCGGTTATTTCTTTTTCTGCTGTAAGCAATCTGCTTGTTACAGATTCAAGGTTCTCATTGATGATCCTAACAACATCATCATGGCCTCCGAGTTATTGCACTCAAAGCATCAGAAGATGGCAAGTTGTTCATAAAATTTTCAAGTGTCTCAATTTTTTCTTTAACCTCGGCTATGGCGTTGTTCAAGGGGTCCAGATTAGGTATTTGGAGTGATTGAATCTGTTCTTTTAGAGTGGAAATCACTAGATCAAAATCTTCTTGTGATTTTATGCTTTTGACAATTGTTTGGAGCTGTGCCTGAACATTATTAATCTGTTCTTCTAATTGTTGTTTCAATTGCTCAGAGTTGGTGGCCTGGGTCTTAAATTTGGCTTGAAGAGCTGCCACAGCTTCTTCTAAACTTTGAAAATTATCCAATGTGGCCAAATCAGTATATTTCTGAAGCAGCACTTTGAGTTCTGAATCAATTTTAAGAAGAGGGTCCATGCATTGTGATTGCAAATTTGTAATTTCTAGTTGAAGACTGGCATTGAGTGTGGTTTGTAAAGCTTGTAAATCACTTCTTAATTTCTTGACTCTGACATCAAGCATCAGAATCTCATCACTGTGATCTTCATGCCTTGTATGGCCAAATATATCATTAGGCATTTTGTTTTAGTGGTTATTTATTATTGAATATCTGATTCTTAATTCTATAAAAAAAGGTATAAGCTTGTCATATGACCCAGGGACCTCAATATATAAGCAGTCACCAGCAGAAACAGTATATACAGTGCCAGAAACCATGTTTGAGTGCTTAATTCTATAAATATTTCTCCCTACTGAAATCTTGACATTACCCTCAGGGGTTGTAATAAATTGCAATTGACCACCTACAGGTAATTGGTAATGATTTAAATTATTGTTAGATATGTACAATGTTTTACCTGTTTCATCATCAACATCTGTAAGTTGTTCAGATGAATAATTAACAAGCCACTTAGTTTAGATATTATATCAGAAGAGGGTTGTGGTGTTGGCAGCTCCATAATAGCCTGTTTTTTGAACCCAAATAAGTTCATAGGCATGTTTATTTATTTCAAATCATGCTCTGTAATTGGGCATTGATCGCCACTTTTCAAATCACAATGCCCGCATGGTAGAGTATGTATGCCACATGACAAAATGCATCTCTTATCATCATGTGGGTCCAGAGCCACTTTTCTTACAATATTGCTAGTCAGCAAGTGATCCACACTCTGAATTCTGGATTCTGATGTTCTGATTAAACTCTGGGATTTGAGACAATTTTTGTAATCCTCAAATTCAAGCTCTTTGTCAACAATTACTCTGCCAATGCCCTTGGCCTTTTTGGCAACAACACCACTACATGTTTCAAAACTGTACATCTTGGCCCTTAACCCAGCAAATGCCACAATAACATCACCAAGTGTCTCATCTTTTAACTTGCCAGGTACTTTTTTGTTGTGGTGTTGAATTTTTGAATGTTCACTGGTATCAAACTATTCAAACAATTCAGGCTGTGCTATATCTTTATAAACATCTTCTGTTTGAATATCAAGAACAAAACTATCTGTGTCCATGTACATCAATTTTACACGATCCTTATAAAAAGGTTTCAACACATGATAATACAATTTTAACATGTGTAATTTGGCCAATTCCAATATCACAGCCCCTACATAAATAGGCTTATCAAACTTAATCTTTGTTTTTTCATGTTAAAAGTGCCATATTTTCATCATAAATTCTTCTGTAGTTGAAATTAGGCTTTGCAATCAATTTTTTGCTCCGGCTGGGGTCAGTAATTATTTTAACATCAATATGTTTTCTGACAATTTCAATTGTTTTGCCATACACTGAATTTACCATCAATTTAAACAAGGTCTTATCAAATTAGCTCATTGCAGATGTTCGAAGCTCTGTGTTTGTATCAATATATGGTTTCAACAATGCTGAGTGCCTGAACCTCAAAACTTTTCCAACTTTGGTCACTTGAACACCATGATGCATCAGGAACTGGAGGTTTTTGTAATATATGACATAATCCTGTTTCGGCTCTAGAGTCATCATCAATTTCTTCTGTTTAGAGCCAGGTGAACACTTAACCTCAGGAATTGGGGGCAGATCTAACTAACTAACTAACTCTCTAGCCTTCTTAAACCCGAAGGTTCATGGCTGCAGCAACACAGGCCTTCCATGTTTCCCTATTTTGAGCAAGTTCTATATACTCTTTTCCACCCCTACCGATTTCCCTTAGGTCCATCTCAACGTTGTCCCTCCATCTTCGTCTTGGCCTTCCTACAGGTCTCTTACCATCAGGTTTCCCAACAAGAATCCTGTAAACTCCTCGTTCCTCTCCCATTCGTGCCACATGGCCTGCCCAACTAAGTCTTCTTGATTTAATTATTCTAATAATATCTGGACATGAATACAAATTATGTAGTTCTAAATTATGTAACCTTCTCCACTCACCTGTCTCCTCATCCCTTTTAGGTCCAAATATTTTCCTAAGGATCTTATTTTCAAATACTCTCAATTTATGTTCCTCTTTCAATGTAAGGGACCAAGTTTCACATGCATATAATACTACAGGCAAAATTACTGTTTTGTATATTTTAACTTTCAGTTTCTTAGATATTAAACGAGAAGACAAAAGTTTATGAAGAGAGAAGTAACATGCATTTCCTGAATTAAGTCTACTTTTTATTTCCTCTTTAATATAATTTTCATTTGTTAATATTACTCCTAAGTATTTGAATTTGGAAACTGGTTCAAACGAGTTGTTATCAATAATTAGATTTTGATTATTACCTAACACTTGGTTTCGGCCTGTAAGCATATATTTAGTTTTCTCTTTGTTAACTTCCAAACCTATCTCTTTAGCAGTTTTGAAAAATATTTTAGCATTATTCTTAATTGTATTCACATCATCCCCCAGTAAGTCTACATCATCTGCATATGCTAACAACTGGGTCACACCATTTAAATTTAGTCCTTCTTTAGTTTCTTTTACCTTCCTAACAGCATATTCTAAGGCAAAATTAAAGAGCAATGGAGATAATGCATCTCCTTGTTTTAACCCATCATGAATTGTAAATTTGTCAGACATATTAATACCCACACGAATTTTACTTTCTGTTTCACTGGTGCATACTTTTATCATACTAACAAGCTTCTTAGGTATTCCAAACTCAACTAATATATTATATAGTTTATCTCTTTTGACTGAATCGTATGCTTTTTTGAAATCAATGAATAGCTGATGGACATTTTGATTATATTCCCACTTTTTTTCAAGTGTCTGTCTGATGTGAAAAATTTGATCTGTAGTTGATCTGTTACGTTTAAATCCACATTGATAATCACCTATAATTTCATTAGCATATGGGGTTAGTCTTGTTAAAAGAATGTTAGATAATATTTTATATGTTGTTGAGAGTAGAGAAATTCCACTGTAATTATTGCAGTTCATTTTATCACCTTTTTTAAACACAGGAACAATTATGGATTCTTTCCAATGTTGAGGGATTTCTTCTTTATTCCATATTAAACAGATTAATTTATGAATTTGATACATTAATGAATTTCCACCATATTTAATTAACTCAGCTGGTATTAAATCAATGCCAGGTGCTTTGTTATTCTTTAGCCTTTTAATAGCATCTTTAACTTCAGTCAAGTTGGGTTCTGGAACTAAAGGTTCTGCTGTGTGTACTTCATTCACTTCTGATTTATCTCCTACATGGACATTTAAAAGGTCATTAAAGTAGTTCTTCCATCTATTTAGAATATCACTTGGGTCAGCTAGAAAATCACCGTCTTTATCTTTTATCAAGTTTACTTTAGGTTGCCACCCCTTTCTAAATTCATTTACACCTTTATATAAATCTCTGATATTTTTATTTTTGCTGTTTGTTTCAATTTCGTTAATTTTGGTTTTCAAGTAATCTCTTTTTTTACTTCTAAACGTGCGGTTAACTTCTCGCTTTATTCTATTATAAATAGAATTGGGGGCAGATCAGAAAAGTTATTGTGTAAATTATCTGGAATTGTCAGATCAACCTCTAAGAACAGGCCATAGTGACTGTCATTAAAATCCTTAAGATCTTCAATATTGAAATTTTCAACCCACTCAAGCCCTGAATATGGCAATTTATCCATCATAGCATAACCATAGAGGCTGTTTGCATCTACATACAGTATATAATTTGATGGCAATGCTGTATCATAATCAGGAATATATTTGTTATTTGCTCTGGCATATCTCTGAGAACATTGCACCATACCTCCTCTTATACATTGTTCCATAAACAGATACATATCCTGATTTTGGATCAGATCCAATTGCATTTTAGTGTTGAAAAACATTGCAGCCCATGCTAGGCCCGGAGCACTGTAAAAATACATTGGATCCAGCTTATAATTTTCCATGGAAGATTTTCTGAATGCCTGCAATATATCAGCTAAGAGGGTCACATCAAGTTTTAAATATGCCCTGTGATAATCACCAAATGTCTGGCATTTTAAATTGTTCCACATCAATTGGGCATGGTGATAATCTTCATCAGTGATTCCAGATCCTCTGATTTTGCTGTAAATCTGTTGTTGTGGTGGCAGAGAACACTCATCAAATTTAGAAAAATCTGTAACATAATCATATGGATATACACCCTTCCGCCTAATTAATTTCAGGTCCTGATTTGGAAACAAAGCACATGTAATTTTAAATTGGTCATCAGATAATTGAGTGGCCAGTGTAGCCAGGCTAGCCGATAAAATTCTGTAAGAATCAAGAAATCTTAAGTGAATAGGAACACCATTAACTTTAATTATTTTGCTAATGGCAATATATTTCTCATCATTTTCTGCTAAAATATTTAAATTCTGCTTGTCAAACCCCTCGTACCTGATCAGATGATGAAAATCATAATTGGATGCTCCATGGCAAAATATAGGGACAAATTTTGGTCTGTGGATCTTAATATTACAGCTATTACACAGGGTCATTAAGAATTTACCATCTGTATGAGAATGGTGATGAACCTTGATATTTGCATCTGAAAATTCAGAATCACATACCGGGCATTTTTCTGCATTGTTGAAATCTTCAATCTGATCCTCTGTTAAAGGCAGCATGCGTTTTGATTTTAATAAAATATTAGATGCTATGTCATGGCACTCATTTTCTATTCTTTGTTCAAATTCTTTGATGGCATCTGCTCCCATGTATAAATATTCTTTACTAACCACACCACCCTGTACAACCACATAATAAAAGCTGGAAGGTTCATGTAATTGATATGATGTAATTGAAGATTCCTCAGGGTCTGGGCTGCAGAATGCAAGGGGTTTGAGATTTGATTCAAAATCACAGACTATATATGCTGGGTGTTCCAACAAGGCCTCAAACTTTTTGAATTTTGCATTTTCACTTGGCATTGGCATCACCATATGAACAGGTTTATGGTTGCCACAGTATTTCAGATGCTCAAGTAACTTGTTTTTAGCAATTTCTGCATTCACTTTACAAACCCCTTTTATTATTTTTTTTACCAATAAATACAGTCAAACATCTTCTGCACAACTTGAATATTTTATGAGTTTTGTCTAGTTGTGTTCTGACTAAAGCTTCAAGACTGTGTATCAGAGTGTAATGATATGTGCCATCCCCTTCAATTAAGAGCAGATCAATCGGAATAGCAGATTCATCATCAAATGTACTGATTCTGAGAGGATCTATCAAGCAATTGACACGGCCAGTGGAACAAGTAAATACATTAATAGATAATTGTTTGCCATTGATATCCCGGGCCTTTTTTTCAAATTTATCAATATTCTGAACAGACATTGGATATTCTAAACCCTCCATTGCTTCATCAAAATCATTTTCATGCTGTTTATAATAACTTATTCGCTCAGGATGCCTTGAAACTGGATACAAAGCAGCTAAAATACACCACAAAAAGCATTTATCATCATTATTTTTTATATTAACCACGGCTGTTTTGTTTTTGATATTGGCAGGTAATGGCACATAAGTGGATCTTGTAATGGGTTGAATTCAGAAATATTAACATATAACTTGTGTGGAGAACCGCATAGGCTCCACCCAGACTCTTTTCCAGCAAATTCAGAGTGTTTAATATTCAATTGATCTATCAAACTGCTTATGATTTTGTCTGAATTTGCATTTGAATATACCGGTACAGTTTCTGTTATGTGGGGCTGTGTAAATTTTGTGCCATTTGGCTTCTTATATTGTGTAAACAATTTGAGGGACAGCTTATAAGAGCCATTTTGTGCATTTAGAATTGCCTGCACATCTGGATTTATACTGTTCAAAAAAATTCTTAATACCACATCTTGGCTCTGATACAAAACAGTGATCCCTTAATTGGCCGTTAAAACTGCTATGGATGGGTTCATAGCGTGGCTGCTTTGCTGGTCCAGCATTAACAGGTGTTTCATGCTTCCTTTTCAGACCAGATGTAGATGGTTGAGGGGGCAATGTTGATAACTGTGCAGAACAAGAGCCCACATGTCTATTGAAATATGCCTTGCTAAATATTTTATTGCATTTAGAACATATTTTAGTGGGAGTTCTGAATTTGCCTGGGTTACAATTCTTTTGGTGTCTGGCCCAATTGGCGCTGGATATATTCTTATTACACTGATTGCAATATTTTGATTTGGCATTTTTGTTGTTGGTTTATTATATAAGATTTCCTGGGGTTCAACTCAAAATTTTGTACTTAATATATATATATATATATATATATATATATATATATATATATATATATATTGTTCAGCTGTGTGCTTTGTTTATTTCTTGTGTATATTTAATATGTTAATATTGTTAATTTTTATCCTCGGTTTATTATATAATTTTTTTTGGGTTTTAAACCAAAACTCTATGCTTATTATGAGAGGTTGTAAAGCCAATAGCTTACAAGTGGAAAAAGAGAATAAATATTGATCTACACTGACCTTCCGCAAATGCCTGCACAGACATGCATGTCCTAGAAAGGCAATGACCTAGCGCTGTGTTATGTATTGATTTTTGTACAACAGGCTGGGACAAATATAAGCCTGACTCTAAATATGAGTGGATTACAACAAACAAGCTGGATGCAACAAATATCAGATTTTTTATACAAAATATAAGCCCTTTTGTTCAATATACCAGAAATATATTTAATATGAATAATAAGAATTAAACCAAACAGGCCTGTAAGTATGAGAAGCACTGTAACAACACATCTGTTCTCCTCAGCCACTCTCACAATACTGGCTGATATGCAATGCAAAATCTCTTTATATAAGCTAAGCACGGACCGCATTGAAAACATCTGAAACAATAAGCCAATCAGAATATAACACATCAACACTTTATGTCATAACCAACCAATCAGAAAACAACACATGTCTAATAATTTGTTGCTTAATATTGGGTAATAATTTGTTGCAAAACATGATGCAATATAAATAAACCAGAAATAAGCCACAAGTGGACCGGAAGTAGGCAGACCGGAAGTGGACCGGAAGTAAATATGTGTGTGTGTGTGGGTGGGTGTGGGTGGGTGGGTGTGGGTGTATCTTAGCTTAGTTTTAGGTGTGGGCAAAAAAAATATCAAGAGAGGCATATTTTTAACAAATTTATGGACAACAATCTCACAGAAGTGCCTTTTATAAGTGTAGGCAAATCAATCTGAGGGGGCTCATCATTTGTACACTAGGATTCAAAATTCTTAGAATTAAGAGCATATCACACTTGAAGAATTGGGGAATAAGAGCATCTTGGCATAATTTTAAGTGTGGGCAAATCGGGCTGTTTAATTATATGAGCTCATCATTTGTACACTTGTAAGTGGTCCTGGTTGTATATACTTTTACACTACTATCTCTCGTTGTTATAATCTCGGTGTGACTTACACAATATTTCTGGTTACTTCTGATCAACCTTTGATGTTTGCGCTACGCTAAAGTTCACGAGTGCAAGAAGTATTTATCAGAACAATCAATCTTCTTTAGAACAGCTTTATTTTTCATCAACCGTTTATAAATCTCCTTGAAAACCTTATCCCACATATCTGAGATTTGACATTTGAGTTTGTGGTTTGTGTCTTGTCCAAAGTCCATATTGAAACTGCATGTACGCTTCTTGGGCATGCTTATACACTGCTCCACAAATAACGGAACTCAGGAAAGACAATACAACTTTTTTTTAGCATGAAATGTCTCAACTTTATACTTGGTTTTCAAGCTAACACTTAGACTTTTATAAAATGGGACAAATAGTGTTTTTACGTAAATAATATCGAAGGGACGACCAAGACACACCTCTCAAACGGGACTCTCCCTGTCAAAACGGTTACCCTATATAAATTACAATATAATAACTAAGGACCTAATGAGTGAACTGTTGAAAAGAAGAGCGTGTGCTAACGACTCCGCCACGGGGGCCGACAAAATTACTTGAATGGACGTGCACCCAGTTTATAATAGTATTTTTATTTTTGCTAACATCGAGTAATTTACGAAGCCCTCGTTTACGCTTGCTTAAACAAATTTCACATACTTCATACATATATAATTTCAAAGGCTGAAATTGAGAGATGCCGGTAAAAAGCAATGGTAGGGTGTGAATAACAGAAATGTAGAGCTTAGACTACGGACAACACGGGTTGAATTTAAAATATTGAAACAATATATACTAGTATTTTAAATGTAATAGTTTTGTAAGACAGTAAATAAATTCTCAAGCCCGACTTTGCGACCCACCAAACACCCTCTCGGAACCCAGCTGTGGTCGCGCCCCATAGGTTGAGAAACGATACTATCCAATGCCTTATTCCCCCTAGCATTTGAGTCGGACAGAAACAAGTTTGGGAACAATGCTTCTGCAAGCTGTGTCAGTGCATGATGCCTAGAAGTGTGGAGAAGGGTAGGCGAGGAGCAGGAATCAAGGAAGGAAAATATATCGTTTGCTTCCACAAATTAAACTTGCAATAGCATAACATTATAACTATGCTATATGCAATACAAAATTTGAAGATTCAAAGAAAATCGCTAAGGCGATCGATGACAACGGTAGAATATAAAATAATACACACCTCTCGCCTCCCAGAAAGAAAGTTCAGGAGAAGTACAATCAATAAACGATCTTTCAAAATCATATATCGTATCTTCGTAAGGTTTTTATGGGTATGTCCAATGATATTTTGTCCCTAAAATACACACCCTTTTTTCTCCCAATTTTTCCTGGTGTATGTTCTGGTACAATGGAAATATTACGACACGGTTTCCTTAACTTCATATTTACCATGGACTCTGAAAAATACATTCGATCCAAATAATCTTTGCGATTAACTGAAAGTAAGCGAATTAAAGATATCTAATCAAACCGATCATTATAAGCAATTTTATTGGCATACGTACATTCACTAAAGTTCCAACCAGCCACGTTGATACCATTACAAAACTTCACATGCAACCACTCACGGTTAACAGCCTGCAGAGCCAGAGGTAAGCGTGTTCAACGCTGGTTATGCATAGACGATTCATTGTGTTTGTGCGATTATCATGCCATTAATCATTCTACTGTGAAGTGCAACATAAAATAACCAAAATGGGACTCAGAGATAGAACAAACTCTCTCCATTAAGCGTAAAATAGCCTATGCAATGTAAATTTAGTCATGGGAGGATTAACTAGGAAATGGGATACTTTCGGCCGAAAAGTCTCAAAATGTTATTATATATATTATATATTGGGTGGCCGAGTGACATTAAGAAAGTATCAGCCCTTGTACCGCCATCGGAGTAGAGTTCGGTGATCCTCTATGTCTAGGGAACAACATGCTTCTTTATAGTTCACTTTGTTCACAGATAGGTTGATCGAGACTGGATCACGAGGAGAGGGGGGTGCTGCCAGGCCTACAATCTCTTGTTATGAAATTTTAAACTGTAAATATTTGCATAAAAAATGAAAATCAATTACACTGTTCTCTAGGGATGTTCCTTACCAATGTTTCTAAATTTCTTTTGTTCATAAACTGATTTGATATAACGTGCATGGAAGGAAAATTTACGTAGTAGGCCTAGCAGTAACGCACAGTTCTTGCAGTAATAATAAAATATTACTAATTGCCAGAGCTTATCCGTGATCGATTGCGTCGCCATCGACGTGGCGACAGATGGGAACGAGTAATACAATTCAACAAGACTAGAATTTTGACGTGAACTAAGTTTCAGCACCGTTCAACTTGAAAGCTTCATGTTTTATTTTTAATGAACACTGTTTAAAAGTACGCGAGCTATATTTCCGCATTTCTGTTCATAATGTCACTGATTGGGAATGACATTCTAAGAACGTGGATTTTCATGAATTATTATCTGAGCGAGTGTGTGAAGAAACGTGACTCCTCTGACTAAAAGCACACAGTTAGAGTACATACCCGTGGTAGAAGCGTGCCAAAGATTTATTGGCGGTAGGAGGGGAGGGTTGCAAGTAATTATTAATTTGTCCCATAGGAAACTTCAAGTCCGTGCTTCTTATGTATATGGATACAATACGATATCCCCACCCTTTCCCTTGCAGGAATAATGCGGCGAATTCAGCAGTCTTCAAAAAACCGCCACTTTGGCCTCTGTGGTGTCTCAAACTGAAAATACTAATATATAGGTATATTACCTTTAAATAAGTGGTTCTCAACCTTTTTCAGTTCGGGACCCACCTTGAAGGATATTACACTTCACGGGACACACAAGTATGGGCGCCGGGAAAATTACTTGAAGGGGTGTGCACCCAGATTAAAATCATATTTTTGCTAACATCGAGTACTTTAAGAAGCCCTCTTTTACATTTGCGTAATGAAATTACGTATACTTCCTTCAAGGAAAGTAAATATGTGACTTGAAAGACAAATTTACTCTAGTGTAACTAAACACGCATTATGAAATTGAGAGATGTCGGCAAAATGCGATGGTAGAGTGCAAATAATAGACATGAAGAGCTAAGAGCTTAGACTAAGTACAACACGGGTTGAATTTAAATTGTTAAACAATGTATCTTAGTATCTAAAATGTAATAAGTGTTTGAGACACAATAAATACATTTTCGAGCCCGACTTCGCGACTCACCAAACGCCTTCTCGGGACCCAGCTGCGGGTCGCGCTCCATAGGTTGAGAAACGACGCGTTTAAATGCATTATTAGCCATTGGTATGAAGATATAAAACATTTTACCAAGAGTTTTTAGTTGCGCTTAACTACAAAGATTTAAATTTCCATACTTGTAATTGCGACAGTCAGTTAACAAACAACACCCTTAATCCACCATAATTCAATTATAATTTATTTTATTTTAACGGTCATCTCAACGTTAGCATTTTTCACATGTCCCTGCGCATTAACACTATGTTACACACGCATATCTCTAAGTTGAACGACAGAAACAGACAGAATGACCGGAAGTATGGGCTTTCTTACTATTCACTCTGAAACCACAAAATCAAGTTGGGGTATTGAAACTGATATGGTTGAATGCTCTGCGCAGAATGGATTACGCCAATGCAACAGTCTCTATTTATCTTCCCACTTGTATCTTTTACGTGTCGGGAAATACTCTCTCAATTACAAAGTATTTCAGTTCGGCTCTGTGGCTGAATGCTTAATGTGACGTGGAAAAACTCGGTGTCCTAGGTTTGCATCCTGGATAGAACCTGGACATGAAGTTGTGTTTGTTGTGTTTCATTATTCATCCTAACCTTCTTATTATATGCGAGACTTGCCATAGGAATACTCAATTTGAGAATGGCACAGCCATTTGCTGTTCTTTTCTTCTGATTGATTTGATTTATTTTATTTCTCCCTTCTGTCTCTCTTTGCCAATCGCGAAGAATAGGAAGAAATTGATGCGCGGGCAATAACAAATAAGTATGGGCAGTGCGGAACACACAGACTGACTGTGAGTCTAGGAGCAAAAACCCCGTTTGTCGTCCAGGCAGAGAGGGATTGATAATATTTGGGCTCCTTGACTATTCCTTGTTTTGGGCAGTATCGACATTATCATTATTATTATTATTATTATTATTATTATTATTATTAGGAGTTTTCTTATCATGATACTTCACTTCCACTAATTGCATGATCTGTATTAATAACACTTGTAATCTTTAAGATATAGACATCTGATTAAAAATTATTCTGTAAATTTAGTTTCTTCTTTTAAAAAAAACTTCCACTTGCAAAATGCATTTCACCATACCACACAAATACCGCACACGCACTAAAGGGAAATAAATCAAAACTACATTGCGATAGTCACACTGGACGCGCACCAAGATAAAAGGATGTTGGTCAATAACAGTCCACTTAACTTTTAATTGTTGGCATTCAAAATGTTTACATTGACTTTTAAGGGGAGCAATTCTTTATTTTCGAGAAATAAGATTGTACATATTGTTTCTATTACGTGAACTTTAAAAATAGGGTGTTAATGAAAGAACTTATTTAAACGGTAGAAACTTCTTCCTTCAACCTTCATTCATGGAATAAGCAAGTGAAAGGATCTAACATGTTCTAATTTGCTATTATCACAACATTAAGAAAAATAATATTCAATGGTCTTTTTCACTTCTGCCCCTTCAGGGACTCATTTTTCTGCGGCCCTAGGATATAGCTTAAGGTAGCTTAGTGGCAACCCCCTTTCCTGAGTCCAGGGTGCAATACATGGAAGAGCGGTTGGCATTTAGGTGCTTGCAGGAAAGTCATCCCTTACAACCCGCTCCTGTTATCGTCAAGTAAGGAACCCTCTCCACTTTTGGGCTGCATTCACCATCCCTTTAGTGGAGTGTACATAAATGTAATAAAGGGACATGAGCATAAGGTAGTTATGAGTTATTTTTACCATTCCTAAAACCTGCAAGCTTTTCCTATATTTGACGTGTTTCGAAAGGAAAGTTCATTAAAAATAAGATTACGCCGCTCTAAAACTCCTTATAGATACGCCACTGTTACATAACTTCGCTGCTGGCACATCATAATCACCCAGCAACAGAAATCGGCCCTGTTTATCGAAACTCAATAGAAGCTGACGTAGTGGTTAGGATAACAGCCTGTCTTGCTAATATTTTCCCACCATTCTCGTATCTATTAATCATCTCCATAACAGTTACGATGAATAAAACTCCGTGGCAAAACGTCATATCTCTAGTGAAGAGAGACAGGATCGGCGGAACCAAAGAGAGATAGAAGACATACAAATAGATTTTAGTCACCATCAAGATTTATATTCCTCTAACTCCCTCCAAGTGTTTAGTGCTTCAGTGTGTTCATTGATTGGTGTGTTTAGTGTTAAGTAAATTTACTAAGCGCGCAGAGGAAGTTAACGCCTGGAGTGATGAAATTAAAAGTATACAGCAGCAATAAAATAATAAATAAATAAAGACAGGGTAGGTAGTTTCTTGCCAAGTATAGTTGGCAACCTTGGTTACAACAAGAAAAAATAAATTTGTGAACGGTACAAAGAGTTATTGAAAAAAATGTTAAAATATCTCAACAAATCTGAACTTGAAGCTGGCCGCTCAGCGTATTCCAGAAAATGTTTATAAATCGTTGATGGCAGGTACCTGGACCTTGACTATTTACTAATACTGTCTTTATTGTATAAATATTGTATGTCAAAACCTCACCTATAAAATACAGTTATATATATATAAAAATCCACTGACAGTTTTATTTATTTTTTTGCTTTTGACGTCAGTCCACAACAAAACTTCAACTTCGAATCCATTTTGAATAACCTTACATGGTGCCTTGTACCCAAGATATCCTTCTGGTTATTTGTTGAGATAATACATGAAACTTAAGAAATCGTATTAATAATAAGTTGAGATAGGATTATTTGTGTGTAAAATATTTGTGTCATATGTAGAAAAGTGAATAAAAACCTGCACTGTTTGATCGGGTGATCAGGCTTTTTCGTTGCAGCTGTACGGGATTAAGGGATTAGCGAGCTAGCGATAAGTAGGTCAGTGTTACGAACATGGTTCGAACGTCGATCTCCCCGTCTCAGGACGAAGCAGCCGAAATATTCTGGAATAAAATACTTGAATGCTGGGGCAATAGAATGTAGTTTTGTAAAAATTGGTACCATAAATCTTGCGCTGGAATGAACGAAGAAGAATTCGCGAAATTTGAGTTGCATTTAGAAGATTTTTTCTTGCAAGATATACTGCGCAGTGTCAGTAAAGGAAAATATCAAGGAAGGAAAAGCAAAAGTGCACAGGGAGTTCAAAACTTAACTGACGAAAATGGAGAGAGCAATAGCCTCACGACACTTTTGTTATTTACGAAGCAGATTAGAGAAGAGGATAGGCAAGAACAGCTTAAATTTAGAGAAAAGGATATATTTGGCTGCAAGTCGTTTCACTCTTCTGGCTTTAACTTTAGAAAGGTCCGACCATTAAAATTCAAATTTCAAGAAAGCAGGGGAGACATTATTTTCATTATTATAATGGTTGTTACTACATTCTTAATATTTTGAGGATGCATTTGGAACTGTTCATGCACCACTGGCACCCCCCGTGCGCATTCCTATGCCCTCACATATCAATTTTAATTTGCTTCATATGTACATGATGTTTTTTGAAAGTGTGTTAATATCGGTTGTTTTATAGACCAAAAGAAAGAAAATTTTACACTGTTACTCTTCTTTGTACTCATATATATACCGCGTGAGTCACCTAAAAGTACCACCTGAAATAGCGAAGAAACCAGAAACAGTAGCGATGTGAGGTTTGCGGGAAACAATAATATCAAATGGGGCTCGTAAATCGGAGGTATGGGGTGGGTCGAAAAATATCGACAAATGGGGCATCTGGAGCAAAGTCATATTTTTGTAAATGGAACGATATACAATAACATGCATAATATAAAAGAGCACACGCAGAGAAACACAACGCCGTTGGTCTCATGCATCTACTGCACATAGGAACGAAGATATGGCCATGTGAAAATATGTAAACAAACTAACAAGTGGTCCACTTGACCGTCAGTACCACGGCATGTACAAGTATGAGATGTCGGAAGCCATTGGACAAGATGAAGACAGAACGTGTTAAAGGAAGAAAAAATACAGTAGACATCGTCAGCACCATGTATTTGACAGTGTTACAGCATAATGAAAATGACCATGACAGTATGTCGAAGAACCACTGCGTAAGAAGCGAAAACCTGTCAAAGTGTGTGTTCAAAGTGGTGGCCGTCAGCTGCGATACAGGCAACGAGGCGCCCACGCAAAGATCGTTGCACAGAATGTAGCATCTCGTAGGGAATGTCCCTACAGGCCACAGTAATGCGGTGTTGCATATCCTCTGGAGTTGTTGGCACATCCCGGTAGACAATGTCCTTCAGCTTTCCCCATAGGAAAAAGTCAAACGGTGACAAATCTGGGGAACGAGCCGGCCATTTGACAGGCCCTCCACGTCCAATCCAACGATTTGGAAATGTATTTTCCACACATGCTGTAGCGCGTCTTGCACTGTGAGCTGGGCACCCGTCATGTTGGTACCACATTTCCCTCCTTGTCTGAAGTGGTATGTCCTCCAATAGTACAGGCAGTTCATGTTGTAAAAACTGTATGTATCGGTCAGCATTCAGTGTCCCTTGTATAAAAAAGGGCCAATAAGATGTTCACCCACTATACCACACCACACGTTCACACTCCATGGGCGCTGGCGTTCCACTTGGCGAAGCCAATGTGGATTTGTCACCGACCAATAGTGCATGTTCCTTAGGTTGACATTTCCATGATTGGTAAAATTTGCCTCGTCAGTGAAGAGGATACGTGACAAATCATGTGTGTGTCGTGTCGTAACATGCATGTGCAAAACCGAGCACGGTCCACAAAATCATTCCCGTGAAGTTCCTGATGGAGGGACATATGATATGGGTGAAACTTGTGTGTGTGCAGAATGCGCAATACACTTCGCTGACTCATCCCAGCATCCCTGGGAATTCACGGGAGCTAACGTGCGGATTCACAGCAACAGCTGCGAGAACATTTGTTGCACCTGCCTCACCTGTAGTTGGCTTGTTCCGCACACGTGCTCGTGGTGTTACACTTCCGGTGTCTCTTAATTTAATAAATAACTTACCAAACAGACGTCGAGATGGCTGTCGTCTGTCCGGATATCTCTCTGCGTACACACGGTAGGCTTCTGAGGCATTCTTTCGGCATTCCCCATAAATCAGGAACATGTCCGATTTTTCTATGTTTGTGAACACCATAATCTTCGCTCTTACCACTACGACTGCTTGCTATGAACTAACACGATCTCGTGGACATGCTATCAAAACTTGCTCTGCGTAAAGGCAGTTCTGTCAGGCACCTGAGAAGTCTTACATGCCGTGGTACTGACGGTCAAGTGGGCCACTTGTTAGTTTGTTTACATATTTTCACATGGCCATATCTTCGTTCCTATGTGCAGTAGATGCATGAGACCAACGGCGTTGTGTTTCTCTGCGTGTGCTCTTTTATATTATGCATGTTATTGTATATCGTTCCATTTACAAAAAAATGACTTTGCTCCAGATGCCCCATTTGTCGATATTTTTCGACCCACCCCATACCTCCGATTTACGAGCCCCATTTGATATTATTGTTTCCCGCAAACCTCACATCGCTAATGTTTCTGGTTTCTTCGCTATTTCAGGTGGTACTTTTAGGTGCCTCACGCGGTATATATATATATATAGATATACTGTTGTACAAAAAAACCGGACACCTTAATATTTGACACCTGAAGTGCAATTACTTATGAATTACGCTCTCAGTTAAGTATTGAACAATTGAACATTCATTATTGAACATTTTCCATTATTTATCTATCTATTTATTTATTTATTTATTTACTCGTATTTACTTATTTGGAACACCTAGTAGGCTCAAAATTAATTTCATGCAATTTTGTTTTAATTTATAGATTTTCAATTCCTGTTGATGCAATTTGTTTAATGTCTTGAGAAACATAAATTTTTGTTCATAGTAACCATAGTAACAGATATTATTGACATTGTTATTGCTGGTGTTTTTCTTGCAAGTGTATTGTAAGTTAGCTAGCTTCAAAATGAGACGTGAAGATGTAGTGAAAGCAGTACCTTTTCGTGATGATGGTCGTAGTGTGCGTTATATTGCTAGGGTGCTAAATATAGCACGAAGTACTATCCATAAAGCTCTCAGACGGTATGATACAGCTGGTTCCTATGGTAGAAGGCCGGGTTCGGGTGAGAAACGATGCACAACAGTACGGGAAGATCGTTTCATGCGTATCATAATCTTAAGAAACCGTCACATGACTTCAAATATTGTGGCACTGCGTTTGAGAAATGTTCATAGAGCTGTTGTTTCTTCACGAACAGTTCGTAGAAGGCTGAATGAAAGTGGTTTATCATCTCGGTGGCCGGCTGCAGGTCCCAGGTTGTTAGCACGTCACCGGAAGCGAAGACTGGAATTTGCTACACAACACCTACATTGTAATGTGGAGCATTGGGAAAAGGTTTTCTTCTCCGATGAGTCAAACTTCAACCTACGTTCATCAGACGAGCGTGAACATGTGTATAGAAGACTTAATGAGCGTTTTGCACAATGTTGTTTCGTTGAAATAACACCCTTTGGAGGCGGTGGTGTCATGGTCTGGGGAGGTATTTCTTTACAAGGACGTACAGAGGTGGTTCTTGAAGAGAATGGGCCAATGACAGCTCGCAGGTATATTACGTAACGTTTGGCAGATCATGTTGTACCATATGCACCATTCATAGGCCCAGATTTTGTTTATATGCATGACAATGCGCGTCCTTACATTGCGAATATTGTCACGGAGTACCTGGACGAAGTTAGGATTAGAATGGCCACCACAAAGTCCGGACCTAAATCCGATAGAGCACATCTGGGATCAACTGAAACGACATATCATTGCCAACCTTATTCGAAGTATGCCACGGCGGTTACAAGCTGTAATTGATGGCAGGGGAGGTAACACCCGCTACTAGACAGCTTATATACCCCACCAGTTCCAGTTAACAATATTAAAAAATATATTGCTAAGATTTCTTTTTCTAATTTCTTTGGTAGTTTTCTGTAACTTTCGTTTATGTTCTAATTTAACTTATTAACAAAAAAAATAATTTCCTTTTTGTTGAATATATTCAGGTTTTGTTATTTCCAATAATTTCTGTAACATTTAGTTAGCCTTGGAATCAGAATTTATGTGTTATCACAAAAAATGCAAGTGTCCGTTTTTCTTGTCCAACAGTGTGTGTGTGTGTGGTTGTATGTGTGTGTGTGGGTGTGTGCGTGTGTGTGTATATATATATATATATATTTATATATATATATATATATATTGGCTACTCAGACTCCCTGTTGGCGTGGTGGTAACGTCGCCGCCTTGTAATCAAAGGGTCCCAGGTTCGATAACTAGTTGTTGATGCATAACATGGTTAGGATTTAAGTTGAAACTCTACGTCTAGTCGAGTCCATACTGTATGTAAAGTGGACTTAAAACACGAACTCGATAAATCAATCAATTTGTTTACTGAAATGTGCTATTCGGAAACGATTGATTGATTGATTGATTTAGTTTATTTTACTTCGCGTTTTGTGCCTCTTGGCTAATTTGCGAAGATGGGGATGAGTGATGAAATGATGAAATTGATGAATGGACATTCACAAACAACAAAGCCCGTCCGGGATTCGAACCCGGGACCCTTGGCGTCGCAGCGCAATATTCGGAAACGAGTAAAGCGTTTTCTTTACTTACGAAAAATTATCCAACATCAACCAACAGAATTATAATCGAAACTTTGTTTTATATATCTCGGCTCTGACTGCCTGGAGAAGTTAAAGGACGTCACGATTGTCAAATGTCGGTTGACTCATTATCTTAGCACAATAAATTCTGAGTTCGAATTCCAATGTAAATTTCATCTGTCTTACGTGGCAAATAAATAATTAATTAGAGGCATATATATATATATATATATATATAAAAAGAGACAGTAAACATATCATTTTGGGGGCAGGGGGTACTGATTGCTTTTACGCACAGTATCGGCAGTATTAAAAAAAGTTCGGCAATTGCTTTGGTAATATATCAAAATTAATTAATTAATTATTTTTTTACTATTTCGTTGTTGTTAATTATATCGGAAGAAAAATTCTTACACTCTGCAGAAGAGAAAGCATGTATTAATTTCCGAATCATAATGAATCACCATTTTATATCATATGCATATCATTAACATTCTTCTATTAAGCCTTGCATGTATCCTGAAGCGAACGATGGAAACCTGTCAAAATATTTCATCGCAACCAAAGCAGAGGGACAAAGGCAACGACTGTAGAAATGCAGGATCCAACGAACGTCTGTTTCAGGCGCCAAAGCGTCTAGATTTGTGTCGCTGAGAGCTCGAGTTTCGGTTTCGCTTGTAAGGGAGTGAACACTTATATACACAAGCAACAGTGACGTGTGCATGGGGGCAATTAGTTGAGAATACAGTACTCCCAATATGGTTCAAGTTCGCTGTACAATTAACTTCAACTGCAAATAAAAATGGCGAAATAGTGTGAATGTTGTCTGCTATCGCAATTGTCCCCAATGGCGTAGTGGTAACGGTACCGCATGCAATGATGCGGTCCGGCGTTCGATCACCATTAGGGCCTCAGCGGCTGTTTCCATTGGATGATATTCAGCCAACAACTTCCCCCACAATTATCCATTGCAATGATTCCGGCAAGCGTTTCGGAGCGTGTTGTAAACACACTTTGTTTTAAAGGCATTGCACATACAGTGATTGAAGATGCAAATATAACCATTATATTCTGAATGTAGTCCTATATTTTGTTTTGTCTCTTAACAATGACCAGACTATCTATCAGACTATATAAAACGATGTGTAGGGCTTCACACACTCTTCAATCGCGGCTAATATGGAGGTGAGGTGATGTGATGTGAACACGAAAAAGCATTGATTCAATATTAACATATTATTTTCAGGTTTAGAGAATGATAAAATATGTGTGTAGCACTCGTGCAATAATTGGTCCCCTTTTTATTAATGATGATTATTTTGCAATTATTGTATATTATATAAGTGCACCTAATGTAAACAACACAGGAAGAAATGATTCATTAGAAAATGGTTTCTTGAATTTTAATGTTAAAAAAACATCAATATCTATTCATGTCACTGCTTGGGAATGACCTACTAAAAGCGCGGATTTTCATGAATGACCAGCATGTGAGTCAATATTTGAAGAAAACACCGTCTCCTCGAATTAATAGCGCGGAGTAAAGTAGAACCCAGAGCCCCCTGGTAGCAGCAGATTTTTCGTTTATCCTTTAGGAAAGTTCAATTTGCTGCTTGTCATGTAGTACGTGCATGTGAAATATTGAGGACAGAGTGCTGAAAACCATTCTCCTCTCCTTCTTTGTTACTACTAGCGTTCTAGATGAGAGTATTTACGTTTTGAACGTAGTTTTCCCCTTTCCTTGAAAGTAGGGTTGCCAGATTTTTTTAAAAAAACAACAACAACAGGACATAGACATTGATGCAGTTAAATTAATTTTTATAACATTTTTAAACATTACAAAATCAATTGTAGCTTAAAGCATTCTTAATGCTTCAACACTTGGCGTTCTTTAAGAGGATCTTTGTTTAGAATAATCGCTACTATAAGAACACTTTCTTTTTGGCATGACGTAATAAAATAAAACTTTTTACATCACATCAATATTATCCACTACACTCTAATTCCATTGGTGAAGAAAAGAAACATGTGATAGCTGTATTAGAACCAGAACGGCCTTTGCCAGTTGTGAGAGTAGTTATGTACCCGCGTTGAAGTCGATAAATCAATTGATTGGAAAAGATCGATCAAAGATCAATTGATGATGTAGGTGTGTGGGCAAGCAAGGGTATTGTTTTGCGTGATGACGTCATAAAAAGGGCGTGGCTTATTTTGTGAGGATGATTTTGATTGGTGCGTGGGCGGAGTTTTGTTTTGTGTGGAGGATTTTGATTGGTTGTTGCTGAGGAGGAAAAGTAGTGGATTCCGGTGACGGTTTCTCGGAATTGGAGTACGTGTTTCCGGTCGTTGTTTGAAATTCGGGGGAAATGGCGGTTGTTTTTCTTGGAATTGTGATACGTGTTTCCGGTGATGGCGTTGATGTGCGTTTAATTAGGGAGATAGGATGGTAAATGTCTGGTTTGCTAATCGGGGCAAGTTTGAACATGTTTTGAGCGTTTACGACCGTTGGAGGATGTGACGTAGATACAAGAAGGTATAAATAGAAGAGTTGGAAAATCGTTATGTTAGAATGGACGTGTGTGGTACAGGATTGTTTAGTAGAGGGCTGAATTTTTACGAATATAGTTACGAGTAGTTCTGGGAAATTGTTCGATCTTGCGGGGAGCTGGATAGTGACCGAACAGCCCTGCACCGTCTGTTGAACTATTTTCCGTTTATGTATGTGGGGCTACGTGAACCTCCCTGGTGTGGATGTTACCTGTTTGACGAATTAGGAAATGGTGTCCATGAATATTGCGAGACGCTAAAGAAGATAGACGAGAGAAAAAAAAGAGTAGATGAAGAAACAGAATTCCCAAGTCACAGGTGTAGGTGCGAACTACGTCGCAGGAAGGATGAGGATGAGATCCATGAAGCATTGAAGGGAAGAGTGAAAGAGTGGCTTGTTTTGCTGGAGAACAGAAGTTCCGTGTGGTGTTCAGCCTGCAACCGTTCTTTGTTACGTAAATTAGAAGGACATCCCTGTTTCCCTGTGTTTTCTTCCGGTGTTCGCAGATCACTGTTTCCTGTTGATGGTGAGGATAACCAGATTGAACATTTATCGCCGATACCTACAACGCCGTCACCTACAGTATCAGACGAGTTTCCTTTGTTCGACATATGAGAGTGTATACTTACCATACTCGTCTGATTGCAGGCGGACCTTATACCACCAATTATATGTCGGTGAATGCGAGATACAAGACTTACACAAAGTGGCCAATAGGATTACGTCAGACTGCTGAAGAATTAGTCACTGCAGGTTTTTATTATTCAGGATTCAGTGATAGGGTAACATGTTTCCATTGTGGGTACGGAGCGTGTGATTGGACATCCGAATTCTAGAACGATTGCTCGATTCTAGAACATTACCAGGCAATACCAGCCTGTGCTTACATACAGAGTGTTGCAGCGTTACACAGTGATTCGAAAAGTTGCAAATATTGCGACAGTGTGGAAACTACTGTAAAAACATCCGATAATCAGAGTGTGGATTCTGTGCTACTCTGTAAAATATGTTTTGAAAACCCTTGCAGTGTGGTAATTCTTCCGTGTCGACATTTTGTAGTCTGTGGTCTCTGTGCCTCTCAATTGGACAAGTGTGCTGTATGTCGGGGCAGTATTGATGATACATTGACAGTGTTCACCTGTTGAACAAAATTGATGCCTGTTTTTTGGACATTCAAGGTTTTCGAGGAGTCGAAGGAGAATTTGTGTGTAAAGAAGTAGGAATTTTAAAATTTCCTTTCGACAGTGCATTTGACTGTTTAGTGAAACTTCCATATGGTTTACACTTGTTGAGTAAAAGTATCGCCGAGTGAATTACTGGCTCCGTACCAACAAACATGGTCTCGATTGGAATGATGGATGGCTACCGTACGAGAAATTAGAAGATCTTCTGTATTTAGTGCTTATGAATCAGCAAGTTTATGTTAAAGGTACGGAGAAAATGGAATGGGTGAAAACATTAGTGGGGAAAAAAGGTGAGGGCAAAATGACTGTATGCAATATCGAAGAACTTGAATGTCCAAAGTTAAGCAGTGTCAAAAACAGTTCAGAAAGTTTAAAATGTATAAAACATGGTAAAGGTGAAAAAACCTGTGCAGTTGAAAATGTCTGGAAAATGTACACTTTTTATTGTAATAAATAAAAAAAATGTTCAAAATATACAAATGTTTTATTTATAATTGATAATATGGATATAGAATAACACAAATGTTTTATTTACAATTGATGATATAGAAGGTTTACAATACCTGAAGGGTTATATTACAATACATAAAATAACAAAGACTGATTTGCAATACATAAAAATAACAATGGTTTACTTACAATATGGAATAGATTTACAATGGATACTTTACAGCATCTGATACATAACATAACTTATTTACAATGTCAATGTGTGTCCAAGATTGTTCTGAAGATATATTTCAATCATAAATTCGTTGTACCAGAATACATAAAAATAGTTCACTACATCGAGTACTTCTTTTTTTCTGAACTCATATTCTTTTTGACACAATATACAAAAGTCTCCATTTCTGGTTGTAATTTATGATAACGGTCGTTCATTAATTTTTGCAGAGGTCTAAAAAGGTTACACAAAAATAAGTGTAGTTCAGAATCTGTGAAAATAAAAGCATCTGGTGAATGATGTTGATACATTGAAATACACCGTTTCCCGAAAAAATTTACACCACTAACGGTGATATTTCCAGTAACCAAATAATTGAATCGTCGACCTGTTTCGACGTAATTTAATAAGTCAGATTTCGAAGCACACAGTTCTCTAATCTGTTTAGAATCGATACGTACGGGTGATCTCCCCTGTTGCGAAAACTCCCACACTAAATTGAAAGGGGATGCCTTTTCGAATCCTATCGCTACGTACTTGCTCTTCTCTTTGTTCAGAAAATACGTGTTCGCAAGATAGAGATCGAAACATGTCTCTACGGTGTGTAGTTCAGGACACTGAATTGTATCTGTAGAAAAGCCTATTTCCCTACGTGTTTTTATGAAATCACAATCCGTAGTCACATCCATTCCCTCGTCCACCGTCTCGTCCTTGATAGTGACAGTCTCGAATTTAACAGGTTGCACACGTTTGCGAGTTTTACGTTTGGAAGCCTCATCCTGACGGGTCATATGTTTCACAAGTTTGTCGTGTTTTTCCATTGTAGAATCCACAGCGGGTTCCATGATGTGTTAGCTGGAGCTGTCTCGATGACACTGAGAGAAACATACGGCAGCACACATTTTATATAGCTTTTTCATGTCACAACACCGGGTCGCGTGGATAGAACAACACCCTTGTTCCCCTCTGACCCACGTGGAATGTGGTAAACATTTGAAGATCTGACGGAAACGGTGTAGGATATATCCACCTTTACTGATGCCTGGTGGAAATGCCAGAATAAAATCCTTGGTTGTAACATGGCGCGCTTTGTAATAAGCATACACGCAACAGTAATGTCCGCATGTTGTGGCCAATACTCCCTGTAAGGGAATGTTATTGTAAGTCCAAAACCAAGGAATGACGATTCAGGAAAGTTACGAATTCTTGATAGAAAGGATGAAATCCGTATGAATCGAAATACTCGGCCACATTGTTTTTGTCGAAATAGAAGGCCACCCAGTGTGTATCCCGGGAGTCGGATTTGTCAGTGTTTGCGATGATCAAGGCCGGGGTAGAAAACGTCCGAGGTAAAAGATCTCTCGGGTAAACACCGTAGAAAATGTTTCTGGTGGAACAGTTACGAGATAGAATCTGTCTGATCTGCGACGTGTTCATGCTGCTTATGTTTTCGAAAACGTAACATAAGAGTGCAGTGTTCTGTTATTTTTATACTCTCAAGGTGATATTCTTCTAATATTTGGGGGAACGGTAGCGTGTCAACAGGTTCGGGCACTTTATACTATCAGGGTGAAATCCGTCTACCATTCGGGGGCACGAATGCGTGTCAACAGATTCGGCAGTTGCTACTGTCAAAAAAACACTATTATGAATAATATCATTGAGTATCAGTTCGATGAGTTTTCCCATCTCATGTTACATATGTTTTCAATAATGCATAATAATGTGTCTGTCTTTGGTCATTTCTACGGTTCCAGGGTAAAATCTGCTGTCAAGTAGTTCGGGATAGGATTGTATGTTCACAGGTTTTGAAGTTGTCACTTTCGAAGAAACACTACTATGCTTAATAGTACGGGTTATCACTTTGGTAGGTTTTTCCATCACAAGCAGTATAATGTTTACATCGGAGTTGTTTCGATAACACTGTGAGTCAGAAACACAGGCACACATATTTATAGAAAATTCTGTCTCACTGATCGACGATAACACTTCTATCTTTAGGTATATCTACTGCAGATTCAAATTCAGCATACAAAAGGCATGTTATATTTTCCGTCAGCTGAAGAGAAGACTGCATCTCGTCTCCGATGATACCTTGTTCCTGGAGACTAGTGTGCGTCTCGTTTCCTGAAGAGTCTGGCGTTATGTCGTAAATCAGGAAAAAGAACCCGTTCTCGAACATTTTCCGTGTGATCTGGTGTCCGTAATTGGCGTGGTGAATGCCTGTACCGGAAATAGAGTTTGATAGGCACGTGTTATCAATCCGCTGTTTCCTCCTGTGGTGATCCGTAAAGGTTCGGAAGGTACGAGTTCTCCATTTTTCACAAGATGGAAAGAAGATAGGTTATAACTTCCAAAGCCGAACGGATTTTTCTTACTGTCTCCGAGAAAGCTGGCGGTGGATACCATAGCAAAAAGAACAACATTCGGAAAAGGACCTTGAAAAGCATTATCGATCGAAATCTGCTGCGTTCCTGCGACGTAAGAATAAGCTTTGATGACGCTTCTGGTGAACGGATAATGAGCAGGAGCGTAAGTGAGTGCTCTGTCTATGGCCAAACTGGTGGTAGGAGTAGGAATGACGTGATTTATTTCGAGAACAGCCTTTAAAATTTTTATTCTGACTGTAGGTGATGTCTGATCTCCCCAGATGTAAAAAGCGTCACGTGATCTAGCTAGATCGATACGTACTTCAACACCGTTGATCAGGTATTTAGACTGGTGAAGAAATCTATGTGAAGTTTTCCCATAAGTTCGACCACGGCTGTCATTTCCGTAGGATTTCCAGTCGTCGGAACGTACTGGAAAAATTCTTTCCTGTTGGTGAAACCTGTGTTGTCGGCAGTGATTTTATCTTGATGTTCAGGTGTGTCCAAATACCACAGGGCATTCGTCAGATGAGTGTTTGCGGCATCGCTTCCGTAACTGATAGCTGCTTCGAAGATCGCTTTATATGCGTAATTGTTATCGGCGGTTGTTACAGCAATGCCGTTGAGAGTCGCTGTACATTGGGAAAAAAGTGAATGGAGAAGATAATTCACGACCCCGCAGTTTTTTGTGAGGGCACTTTCGGTTTCGGAAGCGCTCATGGGACTTCCATCCTGTTTAACCATTTGCGTTTGCAGACGGAGATAGGCAGATGAAAGATCGAGAAAATCAGTTCCTGCCCCCGGTATGACAAACTGAATTATATTCTGATTATCGATGGAAGCGATAGGTTTGTAGGTGGCTGTGTACGTTTTTTCCACATTTTGCTGAATAGGTTTTTTCCGGAAGAGGTCGAACTGCGAGATCATGCACATGTTATCCTCCATCATTATCCAAAAATATCTTTTCCTGCGACTTTCTGTTTGATTTTTCTTTTACGTGTTCTCCTAGATTTCGTGGATGTTTTCCTTCGTTTTTTGGATGCTCGTTTTTTACGGATCGTAAATGTTCTAATACGGGTGGCTGAACGTTTTAACATCAACTGATCAGTTCTTGTTGCAGGTTTTGTTCTTATACCGGAACCTACCAGAGAGTCGATTTTCCGTTGTGCTTTACTTTTAAGATTTTGACACGCTTCACGTACCCGTTGACGGACAATAGTTTTCGGAGTTTGTTGTGTTGTTGCAATATCGGTGATAATATTAGCTCCTCTTTTTAAAGCTTCTCTTCCGATCGTTTTTGCACCGCTCCAGAGTAGAGGTTTCACCATTCTAAAGAGTCCTGCGAAAAGTGACCCCAATCCTCTCCCTTTTTGATTTCTAGTTGAACGGTAGATGGGTCCAATTCCTCCACGGATTTGGTTACTATAGTATTCGGTCTGTGAATTCATGGTGATTCATTCGCTTTTCGACAAAGACTGAGAGAAATAGGGGTCTGCTGTTTTTTAAAAGGACTTTGGTTTTCTACGAAAATGTAAAACAACGATTGTGGGTACGGACCCAGTTCTCAAAGGTAGGAGATTTCCTTTTCTATCGTACAACGCAATTTCTATTGTTTCGAAAGAGGCTTTATCCAGAGGAACGTAATGAATCGGGTCGAATGTATGATGGGCTACGGGTAGTGTGCAAGATGTATTTGTGTCCGAACACTGTTTTCGGGTAAGACACAACAGACGTACCATTTCTCCCCCAACCAATTGTTGTTTCACCAGATCGGAGTAAATGAATATATAGGGGTTTTTATCCACAACGCTATTGGACATTGCGTGCGTAGAATAAATAGATTTCAATATGTCATATCGAAATTTAGCATAGTCATCAGTTTCGTCTATGGGTGTAACGGTATTTGTTGGAGCATCGTCAGGTTCAGGCTTCGGAACCCCTATCACGCATAGATGTTTGTACTCGGCCTCTTTGAAGAAAAACCTGAGATGAGTAGGAACAGCTACATTCGCAGGGTCTGTTTTCAGGAAATAAATCAGATCCTCTATCGTATATGTTGTTGCAGGAAAATAAAATGGTTGTTCGTTAATATAGAGTGTGTTATCCGGACAAACTGTAGATCCAAATGTTCCCCATTGCGGTTCCGTCATTAAATGCCAGAATTTCTCGAGAACGGATCTTCTTATTTCCAGGTCGTCGGGGAAAGATTCTGTGATGGTAGATATCAGGTCCTCAGAGTAGTGTATATTAGGCGCTTCAACGCAGTACTTAGTAGGTATGCCTTTTTTTTATCAATCGAATATCATTTTTTGACATATTTTGACAATTTTTTGTCGATGTTTTAGCGTTTAGCGATGTTTTAGTACAAATTTTCACCATACTCATTTTTTTTCTACTCGTACTTGGTAGGTATATTATGATCTTACGTGATACAACTTAACCTATCCTTTTTTTACGATTATTTAATTTTTTTTACGATCCTAAGTGATATAACTTAACCTATCATTTTTTTTATTTATGCACTGTTTGAACGTTATTATTTGAGGATCATATTTTGTAGGTATTTTTTTTTATCAATCGAATATAAGTTTTTGACATATTTTGACAATTTTTTGTCGATGTTTTAGCGTTTAGCGATGTTTTAGTACAAATTTTCACTGCACTCATTTTTTCCATTTATACTTGGTAGGTATATCACGATCTTACGTGATACAACTTAACCTATCTTTTTTTTTTACGATCCTAAGTGATATAACTTAACCTATCATTTTTTTATTTACGCACCGAACTAACCTTCAAGGGGGACTCTGTTTGTTTTAATATTTCAGTATTATAAGGTTTTCACAAATTTTATATAACCTAAAATGTGTTGGATGTTGATTTTTAGTATGTGGCAATTTTTTATGAATTTTAAAACTGCTCTGTGACCCTCTCGTTCTTCACGTCGTAGGCGAAGGACTTCTCTGCAATCAGGATGACACTGCATAGGGTATCCTCGGGCAAGGCGTCGTGGAACTCGCAGACGACCTTGATGTTGGTTCGATCGTTGACCACAACCTTCTTTCTCTTAGATGTGTTGATGACGGTCATGGGTCTCCGTGCTTTGAACTCGCTGGGCGTGTAGTACATGTCCACGCTTCCCTCGGTCACGCGTTTGTAAGCCGAGAACGCTTCGTAAAGTTTGAGGTAATCGTTTTTGGTCACGTCGAGGTTGTAATTCTCGCGCGGGAACACTTCGTTGCGTCCATTCTTCAGATAAACGTTCTTGATCTTGCAGTCGTCGAACTTGCTGGAATCTTTCTCCTGGTTGTTATCGCGCCCGGTCTGAAAAAGCACTACGACGAAATCTGGCATGTCGAACTGTATGTTGTTGAACTGCGTCGTCACGTCGAATTCCATGTGACTTCCCGACGCCATCTTCTGCACGCACTGGTAACCGTGAAAGTGAATCAACACCTGCGGACTTTTTAAGATCTCCGCTTTGTACTTGAGGGCGTAGTTTGTTTCGTATTCCACCACCGGCATTCTCAATTCCATGCTCCGGATGATGCATTTTGCTGCTTCGGGTAAAGTATTGGCTATCGGCGTGGTGCCGTCCGGACCCAAAGTAGCGTATCGCATCAGTGCGTCGTTGTCGTTGGCCGCTCTTCGAAACGTGACCCTCAGTCCTCCCTTCCACATGATCTCCTTGTAGTCCGAGAAGAAACCAGGCAGCAGACGCATGGGAAAGAGCACCGTGTGACTTCTCGTCGATATTTTGGCCCCGGCTTCGAATCCCCCGGCCTGGTAGTACGCTGCGTCAGTTTTGGATAATTTCAAAGTTCCCACCGCCGTCGACGTGATGCCTGGATAATCTATTCTGTCGATGACGGTGTTGTGTTTCCTCACCTCCACCTGCGAGAACAGGTGAGGCACGAAGTTGTCCACGAGTATTAAGTTTGCTGCTGCAGGAAACGCGTCTCCGCTTTCCTTCTTCACCACGTCGAATTGAAGGTAGAGGTCTGCTCTGTGAGGATGAACGAACCCGTCGCCTACGTCCACGTCGTATTCGATCTCCCTGTTCGCCTCGTTCAGATTGGCGAACGTGCGACGGTTGGGAGGGAAAGATTGCAATTCGTAACTTTCGATTTGCTCCATTTTACATGTATGGTTATTTATTATACGTTGATCTCCACGATGGCCGTCGTAGTGGCACCTGCGAAATCCACCACGTCTCCTTTCTCGTTCGTCACCACCAACTCTATGTCGTCTATGCGGTTGCGACATACTGGAAAATAGATCGGCGAAGAGGGCGTGTAGATGATCGGTTCCATGAACTCGGAACTTGGTTTGAAAGTGGCTATGATTCCCGTCTGCTTGTGACTTCCTAACAATCCGTCCGAAGATTTCGTGATCATGCCTTCCGCCACGTTGCAGTGTACGTTCAGAGTCTCTATGGCCAAGAATTTAGGAATGTTGGTTGCTACGTGCTTGATGCCAGCTTCGAGTTTGGTGTCGTTCTCGAAACCTAAAAGTTCTCCCATGGTGCCCAGGTCCACGGTCTCCGTCGCGGATAGGATTTCCACTCTGTGCGTGACCGAATTTTGAGAAAGGTATGTGCCTTTGGGTAATTGAGCTTGCAAAGTGGAAAGATTGTATTGTCTTGGCGTGACGACGATGTGTTCGCTTCCGACGCTAATTTTGTTGTTGTGCTGGGTGACGTTAGGTATGAGGTACATGCTGTAGAATGCACGCAGAGCCACGGATTTAGGATAGACGATGTCGTCGTGCAACGTGAGTTTCAAGATTGAAGATTCGCTCGTGAGATGGAACACGCCCATCCTAGTGATGCTGTTTGAGGTTCCACAATGCTTTCTGGAAATCCTCGATCGTAGGGTTATTTATTTTAGAGAGAAACGCGAGCACGGAGAGGCAGAGATGACCGCAGTTCACGTCTCCGAAATTTTGAATGCGTTCGTCGTTGTAGTATATGGAGGTTTTGTTCGTTTTCAGATAATAAATTAAATTTGCAGGTGGAACACCTCCGAAAGAATCGAAAACGAATGCTTTATCATTGTCGTTTTTGTGGTAACATATCCAATGCGTGCCTGGATTTTCTTGACCGTCCAAGTTGACTACTCCACATTCTTTTTTTTTCACGGTTGAAGGTAACGAGTCGGACATGAAAACTCCTCTGAAGTGTTTGATTTGTAACGGTTCGATCAGAGATTCAATGTCTCGGTTGGTGAGTGCTTCTGTTTCTTTTTTTTAAACTTTTTCATCACACCCTTCCCCTTCTTCTCCATGGCCAGATTGTGACGTTTCTGTTCTTCCAATTCCGCCTTGTTCTTCTTCGAGTCGATGACGGTTTTTGCGATGGCGGCACTTCCGCCAGCCAAACTTCCAACGGCCCCCAATGCTGCCAGGATGGCCGGGATGCTGAATATGAAACCTCCGACCTTTTGCTGTTTCCGCGAACGCTGCAATCTTTTCAATTGAGGTGTGCTGAGCAGCAATTTCATTCCGTGTCCTTTCGACAAGCAAGAACGTTTCTTCTCGCGTTGTTTCTTGGTGAGTAACCCATCGAGGGTACCTAGATTTTTAAGATTGGAGTATGGTATCTGGTACACGACACCCTTGGGCTTCATGTTGATGCTCTATGTGTTATTTTCACGGTATGTTATTTATATATATATTCTGAGATTTTTTTTGTGTAGTTTTTTTTACGGTATGTTATTTATATATTTTCAAGGCCTCGCAGTCGTTACACAAATTCTAATACGTGCTTCGTTTTCTTGCCAAGAAGTTCCTTTGTCCCCTTGTACACGATTCGAGTTTTGTTCTCGATTAAAGTAGATAGCTTCTCGTCGGATAACATGTTAGCGTATCGATCTGGTAAAAATAGACTGTATTGTGCGTTGAGCAACAGGCGTACCTTGGGACCATACTGGGTAGAAACGATTGAACCGGAAGTTATCGTGTAAGGTTTGTCGACTTCTAATTCCTGAATTTTTACATACTCGACTGACAAATTTAGCATTTGTTTTAATGCTTGGAGATCACTTATTTTTTCAGTCGTCATATCAAAGAAAAATTTCAGTGTTAAAGAGAAATTTAATTGTTTTTTTTTCACGATGTGTGTTATTTATATATACCGAAGATTATTTTTTTACGATGTGTGTTATTTATATATCAAGTTTTTTTTTACGGTATGTTATTTATATACCCCACCCCAATTTTTGTTTCGTGTTCATGGCGATGGTGGTACCCAGTGCGGCGACCCGTTCACCCAACGATGCGTCTCTGCTCACGAACCTTTCGAAAGCTGCATGTTCCAATTTTTTGTCTGCTTCGTGACGTGCGTCCAGATCCGTCTGCGTGGTGTTGTAGGCGATGTCGTGATCTTTGCATGCCGCGTCCAACGGATTCACACCCTTGTCTCCTCTCTCCAATCTTTTCTCGAGTTTGGTACCCGGCCCGCAGTACTGGTAGCCAGGTAGATGCATCTCGAAAGGTAACTTGTTGATGATGTCGTTCACGAGTCCCTTTCCTTCGGCCACGTTCCAAAATTTCGGAGGCAGCGTGTTGATGATTTTGATCAGGTAACCTATGCCCTTGTCGTCGTTCACGATGAAGTTGGAAAGTTTCGTGCTGATCATGTCCACGATGCCAACCTTCTCGTTGTAGAAATTACGATTGCCTGCATTCTCTTCGCCGGCTATCACCAACAATCGGTCCACGAGTTTCCTAACGTCGTCCACCCAAACGAATTCTTTGGGTAACGTGTTGTAGCGTTTGACGCCGCTGCCTGTTTTGACCTGGTTCCAAATCGGTTTGATGAGATTCCTGTACTTCTCGCCGCTGCTCGATTTCACCCTATTCTGCGAGGCGTCGTTGTTCTGGTACAAGGCATCCGTCATGATCAGAATTTCCTTGTAACTTTGGTAATCTTCGTCGGTGTAATCTTTCGGCTGCTTTTTGGCGACGAGTTCCCACAGTCCCACCGTACCCGGATACCTGTTCCAACTATCCTTGTCGCCTAAATTGACTTTAATGTCGTTGCCTTCGAAGGTCACCTTCGATTTCCCAATCTTCCACACCACACCGCCGCCTTCGTTGGTTTCCATGCTGGGATACAATCCGAACACTTCATCCTTGTCGAATTTCCCCGTGCTCAGGTAGTCTCGTGCCAAAGGTCCCAACTCGATTTTATCCGAAGACGACGACGTGCTGCCTATGGCTCGACGTCGTGCCGGTGCATCCTTCAGTTCGAACGGCGTCGAAGGAATGCTCGAAATGGGTGTGGGTACGGCGTAACTTTTAGCTGCGAGCGGTACGAGTTCATTGATCAAATTTTTATTTTGTTCCGTGACACTTTTAATTTCTTTACCTAGACTGCTGATGGCATCGATCACGGGTTGATCCTGACGTTTCTTCTCTTCGTAGAATCCGCGATTCTCGGATTTCCAACCTTTGAAGCGTTTCGCGAGGTAATCGCGAAGCTTGAGATTTTCGTCCTCGATTTTTCGTTTCGTCATGACGTTATTTATATACGTCGTTTCTCACAACGTTGCAACGTTTAGAAAGTCGTTGATTTTGTTTCTGTATTTTCCGTCGTTGGGTTTCCTCGTCATGTCGATCGTCACAAATCCGAAATCGTCACCGTTCCAGCAAGTAGAACAGCAGCCTTCCGAAAATTGATTGTAGTTCATGTCTCCGCCTACGTAGTCATCGTACGCATGCTTGAGGTTGGTGTGATCTTGACGAAACAAACATATGAAATTAGCGTTGTCTCGTACTAACTGTTTTGGAATTTTGGAAAACGTTTGAGCTAGGTAGAAGCAATCCATTCCTTTGTGACGACCTTGCGTGAAAAAGTTGCGAATTTCATTTTGATTTTCCAGGATGGCGTCGTCGAACACAACAACTGAATTTTCACGACAATCGTCGAGTGGTTTTATTTCCGAGGCAAACGTTGCAATGTCCAGACCATCGTACAGTTTCATCAGTTGCTGGTATTTGGATTGCTCTAAACTTTTCGAGAACACGTACAGGTGCCTGTTCTTCCAATCTAACCAATTCGGTGCGAGGAGAAAATTGTCCACGAGCAGTGTCGTTTTCCCACACACCGATGGACCTACGATCAGACAGCGGATGCTGTCGGGAAGCAACTTGCCGTTCTTTTTCTTCGTTTGACTTTCTGGATCCGGTAGACGCTTCACCACGTTCCACGTACTTACAAGATCACTTCGTCCGCGTCGATCCAACTCTTTTCCGGAAGTCCCAACCATTTGACAAACAGTTTGTCACCTTTCCTACGCAATACTTTCTCGATGAGGTACGTGTCGGGGTGTTTCGTTTTAGAGAGTTCCTCTTCGTAAAATCTCCCTTTCAAAATCTCGCCGCTACTATCTTTTATTATATACGTGTGTCGGTTTCCAGGTAGAACTCGAACCACCGTAAAGAGTTCCGTGCTCCAATTTTTTGTGAATCCCTTCTCGAAGGTGCGTTTGAATTTGCTGATCCTCACCCGGTCTCCAATTTGGTATTTAGCTTTTTTTGTCGTGGGCGTGTACTTTGCGCAGTAAACGGTAGAAATTAAACGCTGCTCGTCGGACTTGGTAACGTCGGCTGGCTTCATACCTATCGTTCTGTGTACCGTATCATTATAGGTGTCGACGAGTTCCGGCAGGATGTCGACCCATTTGTAATTTCCCCGAAGCGTGAATCGTTTCCACATGTGTGTTTTCAAGGTTCGATTGAATCTTTCCACGATGCTGGCTTTGATGTGACTGAAGCTCGAATAATGTCGAATCTTGTGTTTTTGAATAAACTTTTGGAATACGGCGTTGTAAAATTCTTTACCGTTGTCCGTTTGCAGAAACCGTGGTCGTCTGCCATCGCTTTCGCGAAAAATTAATTTGAATGCTTCCGTGACGCACGTTCCCGTTTTCGCCTTCAAAGGTAGAGCCCATGCGAATTTCGAAAATGTGTCTATGACGGTGAGGAGGTACTTGTTGCCCTTGTTCAATTTATGTACGTTTTTCAAATTGCCGCTACTCATCTCCACGAGGTCACTTTGCCAGAGGTCGTCGATGCCCTTGGTTACCACAGCCAAACGTTCGTAGTTACGGCGTGCAGGTTTATGCAATTCTTCGACGATGGCTTGCCTAGACATTTTTTTTAGAGATTACGTTTCAAGAGAAGCACCAGCGTGATGGGATTCAAAGACGGCGGCACTTCGCTCGTGTTTTGAATGATCAGCTTATCGCCGGCACTCACGTCGAAAACGGTGAGATCTTCGTCTTCGTGTATTTCATATATGTTGCGCGTTTCGTTCCAACGTGCCAGAGGAATGTTTCCTGCTTTCTGGACACCACGATTCGATATCAAAGTCATGGTGGGAACGCTAGCTTTTCTACCGTGAGACCAGTACGAAAATTCGTTTATCTGAATCGTGCCATCGAGGAGAAACTTGTAGTACGGATGATAAGGATGCAACATGTACAGTTTGTTACCTTCGACGAACGTGGAGATTCTCTGTTGATTGGGTACGCTGTTGATTTCGATGGCTTGCAGAGAATGCAGTTTAGCGAATTTAGTGTCGACACCGAGCAGATTACTGTGAACTTGTCCGAGTTTATTTTCGATGGGCAGCAAATGCTCGACTATGGTATCCGTTACGGCAGAAAACGACGGTTTGATTTTCACTTCCACGTTCAACTGCTTGTAGTTTTCGTTGAGTTCTTGCAACTTGGCACCGAAAGAAGCCAGCGTCGATTCCTGCGTGGATTCCAGCACTCCAACTTGATCTCTGATGTTGACGACGATGTTCTGAAGGTTCTCGACTTGATTCAATTTCGAGCTCTTCTCGGTAAGATCGTTCACGATGCTTTGCATCCCTGTAAACTGCGTGTGAAGGTCGGCGACGCTCTGGGAAGTGGGCAGCGTCGACACCAGCGAACTAATTTCGTCTCGAATCTGTTCCACGTTCGCCGTTTCCGTTTCTAGTCGTTTCAGCATACGTGATATGTTTCTTTTCAAAGCGTGCAATTATTTGGAGGTGGGGAGATTGCCCACTTTACTCTCGAGATCGCTTAATGAACTTTTGATGTCGTTCGAATCGGATAGTGCCGTCACCGCCGTTTTCAATTTTTCCAAATCTTCGCTCGAAGGCACGCTCGTCCGTAACGATTCCAAGTCACCCTGTATGTTGTCGAGTACGTGATGAAAATGAGCGAGATTCGTTTCGACGTTCAAATTTTCTAAATATTCGATCTTCTGCTGAACCGTGCTCAACGTGTCTTGAATGCTCGTCAACGCTCTCGCTTCAGCGTGAATATTTTTAATTTCTTCGTTGATCAATTCCAAGGACGCCTGAAGCGTAGCGATGGTGGTTTGAATGTGTTCGAAATCTTGATAGGCCTCCAATTGAATTTTTATGTTCGCGACGCTTTTACCGATGACCTGCAGTTCGTCCGACGATGGTAGGTTTGTCATTGTATCTTCCAAAGTCTGCAACTTGGATTTAATTTCTTCCAACGTGCTGGTGAATTCTTCTTGTAATTTGGAAACGACGACGTGCAAGCGTTCTGCGTCTATATCGTTCACGACGGTTTGAAGTTCAGAGAAATTCTTTTCTATTGCGGAAGTTCGTTCTTCGATTTCGAGTTTCAGTTTTTCCAAATCTTCATTTTTCGATTGAAATTGCTGTAATTTGGCCAAATCATTTTGAAGCGAATCCACGCTCAACTGTATATTTTGAACGTTGTCGTAAGAAGGTACGTCGACATAATTTTTTATCAGCGTCTTCAGTTCGGAATCGATTTTCAGAATGGGGTCGAGACATTGCGTTTGGAGCGTAGCGATTTCCGACTCTAAACTTTTGTTTAAGGTCTCCTGCAAAGCGATCAAATCGGTCCTCAACTTCTTAACTCGAATGTCCAACATGAGAATCTCTTCTGCATGGTCTACACGCTTGGTGTTGCCGAAAATGTCGTTAGGCATTTTTGGTTAACGGTTATTTATAATAGGATAGACGATTCGTAATTCTACAAAGAGAGGAATGAGTTTGTCGTAATCTCCGAGGAGTTCCACGTACAGGTAATCTCCGGCAGACACATCGTACGTAATGTTAGAAAGCATCTTGTCGTGCTTGATTCGAAAAATGTTCTTGCCGGTAGAAATTTTGATTTCGCCTGCGTTTTCCGGATTCACGGTGATTTGAAGTTTCCCGTCGATCGGAATTTCGTAGAAATGTAAATTGTTATTAAAAACATAAAACATCTTGCCCACATCGTCATTCAGTTTCGTCCAAATGCTGTTGAGGTGAATGATCAACAGACCGTTGAGTTTAGGTAACACGGAAGGTAAGACTTCATGATCTGGTATGGACGGTGCAGTTTCCATGAAGATCTGTTTTTTGAAACCGAACAAGTTCATAGGCATGCTGGTTATTTAAGGATACGGTCAAAGTTTTATTTTGTAATGACAGTCAAAGTGTTTTTGTTTTTTTTACTGAGTAACAAAATGTTTTTTTTTTTGAGTTAGTGAAAATTGTTGTGTGTGGTGGTGAGTGCTAATTATTTGCACTGTGTGCAATTCTTATTTATTTCTAAACGACGATGTCCCCAAGGCAATGTGTGAATACCACACTCGAGGATGCACCTCTTATCGTCATCGGGATCCAGCGCAATTTTTCTAATTTTGTTTGTGGTGATGATATGGTCGACGCTCTGGATTCTTTGTTCTATACTTAGTATCGTCGATTGTGAGTAAAGGCAATCGATGTAATCGTGGAAGGTGAGTTTGTTCTCCACCGTATTTTTGCCCACACCTTTTGCTTTCTTCGTGACGCTACTCTCTGTTCTCATGGCATACATCTTCGAACGCAAACCCGCGAACTCGACAATAATATCACCGTTACATTCATCTTTCAGTTTACCTAGGACTTTTTTGTTGAGGGATGGAATTCCAAATCTGTTGGGTTGAGGGTACGCAGAAGTATCGAAATACTCAAGCATGGAAGGATTTTTTATGTCTTCGTATAGGTTAGGTGTTTGTATGCTGTAAATGAAGCTGTCGGTGTCCGTGTACAAAAGTGATATTTTATCATTGTAGAAGGGTTTCATCACGTCGTAATGAAATTCGAACATGTAAAGTTTCGACAAGTCGAGAACCGTTGCGCCAACATAAATTGGTTTTCTGAATTTCATCAATTTTATATGTAGATTGAAAAGTGCTAAATTCTCGTTGTAAATTTTTCTCGACTTGAATCTAGGATCGGCTATCCACTTCCGACATTTATTCTTATCGGAAATTAATTTCACGTCTACGTGCTTTCTAACATTCTCCATGGTCTTTCCGTACACCGCATTGTTCATTAATTTAAAAAAATCCTTGTCTAAATCGGAAGTGGCAGCTGTTCTATGTTGTGTGTTAGTTTCTATGTAAGGTCTTAACCACGTGGAATGTTTAAACTTTAGTATTCTTCTAACATTTACTATCTGAACACCCTTCCCAATCAAAAACCGGAGATTCTTGTAGTGGACGACGTATCTCTGTTTAGGGTCCAATGTTAACAAAAGCTTGTCTTGAACCGAGTCGGGTGGACATTTGATTTCGGGAGTCGGAGGCAAATCCGAAAACGTGTCGTGCAGGTGGTCGGAGAATTGGAGATCTACCTCTGCGAAGAAACCACACTCGCTATCGTCGAAATGAATAATGTCTATCGAAGTGGGATCTAACCATTCGAATCCCCCGTAAGGAAGTTTCTGAACCATGGCATGTCCGTAGAGATTATTAACGTCGGCGTAGAAGATGTAATTCGATGCTCGATTTGAATCGTAATCTTCTTTCATGTGTACGTTATTAGCTTTTGCATGTTTCTGTACGCATTGCACCATTCCACATCGTATCCCTCTTTCGATAAATAGCAACATGTCAACGTCCGATATCAGTTCCAGCTTGACCTTTGTCTGGAATAACATTGCCGACCACGCTAATCCCGGTAGACTGTAGAAATACGCTGGATCTAATTTATAAATATTCGTTGCCGTTTTCCTGAACGCTTGAAAAACATCCGCGAGTATCGTCACGTCTAATTTTAAGTAGGCATCGTGGTAGTTTCCGAGTGTCCTACATTCTAATTTCTCCCACATGAGTTGCGCGTGTTGGTATTCTTCGTCCGTGATTCCTTTCTCTCTGAGTCTGCTGTAAAATTCTCTTGGAAGTGGAAGAGCGTCGTCGTTAAATTTAGAACCATCACTGACATATTCGTAAGGATAAATCCCTTTACGTCTAACGAGTTCTACGTCTACGTTGGGAAAACTAGCTCTAGTTATTTTAAATTGATCGTCGGTGAGTTTGTTCGCTAAAGCATCCAGACTTGCAGAGAGAAATCTATACGAATCCAGGAAGCGCATCTCGATTGTATTTTTCGTTCCCGGAATCGACACTTGCTTGCTGAGACTAATGTAGCGTTCTTCATTCTCGGCCAAGACACCTATACGTTTCGGATCGTAGCCAAGATGTCTCACAAGGTGGTGAAAATCATATCCGCTTCCGTTGTGAAAGAATATGGGGATGAATTTAGGTTTCTGGATTTTAAGATTGCACGTGTTGCAAATTCCACCTATGTAGTTTCCGCTGAAATGATCGTGGTGGAATATTTTTTTGTTCTCATCAGTGAAACTTTGATCACATACCGGACATACCTCAGTGGAATTGTAATTTTGAAGTTCATTTTCAGTTAAAGGTGCCATCGGTTTTGATGTAAGCAGTACGCTACCAATTACCTCAACCTCCTCCACCATTTTTTCCAGGAAGTGTTCGATTACATTTGGCCCGCGGTATATATATGCTTCATTTATTTTATCACGTCGCACAACAACATAGCCGAAACTATTAGGTTGATGAAGCTGGTACGGCGTTGTGGAGGAAAGTTCGGGATCCGGTTCGCAGTAGGAGAGTGGTTTGAGGAACGCCTCGAAATCTGCGACGATGATTGCAGGATGTTCCAACAATGCCTTGTGCATTTTGAATTCTTCGACTTCGTTCGTTTCGGGCATCAACATTCTAGCCGGTCTGTTGTCGCCGCAGTAAATTTTATGTTCGGCAAGTTTCTCGATAGTAATTTGACGTCCGGTGTATTTTCGATAATCGAGTTGTTTTTGATCGTCGAACGTGGTTAGGCATCTCGGACAAACTTCGATGTAATGTTTATGTTTGGTTGATTGACTTCTGACCAAACGTGATAGTGAACGAATTAGCGTGTAGTGATGAACATCCTCGTTTGAAATTAGAAGGAGATTTATTACACAGGTATCGTCATCGTCGATATCGCTTATCCTGACGGGATGCACAAGATATTTATCTGACGTGAAGGAATACACATTAATAGCGATGCGTTTTCCTGCACGATTTTCGAACTTTGTTATATCCGACAATGTCACCGGGTATTCAATGTCAGACATTACACTTTGAAAGTCAGTCTCGTATTGTTTGTAATTAGAAACCTGTTCTGGATGATTTGACCAATGAACAGGATGCAGTGCAGCCAATATACACCAAAGGAAACACTTTTTATCGCTGTTCTGTATATTTAACACAGCCCTCTTGTGTTGAATGTTCGGTGGAAGAGGAACGTAGCTGGAAGCGCGAAGGGGCGAGAATTGGTTCACGTAAACAGTTAACGTGTGAGGACTTCCACATAGAGACCATCCCGACCCTTTAGCCTCGAAATCGTCATGTTTCTTAACCAGCTCGTTGGAAACTTTATAATAGAAGTTGTCCAAATTTTCGACGTCCGCCAAATAAAGAGTCTGGTTTTTTGTACGATGATAAAAAATACTCGTTGTGCCATCAACTTTCTCGTATTCAGAAAACAGAACAACGTATACTTTTATAGAGTTGTTTTCAAGTTTATCTTTTAAAATATTTAGTACAGATGTTTTCGTTTCATCCAAGAAACTAAGGATGTCACGACCTGGTTCTGACTTAATTGAAAAATCCTGGAGTTGGTCGTTAAATGCAGATCTAATTGGTTTGCATTCATTAGATAATTTAATTTGCTTGGAAGTGGAAGCTTCCGTTTCTGAATTATCGATTTTCCTTTTCGATGTTCCTTGTTCGGTCGATGGTTTGCAAATTTTGAGATGTTTACTTAAATTTGTAATGCTGATCATCTTTCCGCATCGAGCACAGGGCTTAGAAGGTAACGAACGATTAATTCTCGAACCTGTTTCGCTACATCTTGCCCTGTGTACCGATAAATTGTTCCTTGAGATTAGTTTCCCACAAGTAACACATTCAGTTTTATCATTTTTACGATTGAAACTGGTGGTGGATGCCATTGTTTTCTCCAAAATCACAGAAATCAAAAAGTCTAGTATATAGCGACACAATTTTCAGGTATGTTATTTTATATAGAATTTCTTGGAGTGATTACAAAACTCAAAAATTCAATCTACTGTAAATAGAATTTCAGGTATGTTATTTATATAGAATTTCTTGTGTGCGAATACAAAAACTCAAGAATTCAATCTACTGTAAATACAATTTTCAGGTATGTTATTTTATATAGAATTTCTTGGGGTAATTACAAAACTCAAAAAATGAATCTACTGTGAATATAATTTTTAGGTATGTTATTTTATATGGAATTTTCTCGGGGGGCGAATACAAAACTCAAAATCCGAGACAGTCCAGTTTAACGTGTTCATATTTGAAAAAAAATTGCAAAATACCCCGACAACGTTTCAGCTACTAGAACCTCATTACCATGAGCCTAATCCTAGTAAGCCACATACACACCTGTTCTTCGTATCGCATATGCTAGTAAGTCAGATGACATATTGGGAGAATCACATTTCCCCCAATGATCCCACCACAACAAACGTCGCACATGCTAGAAGCGTCACATCAAGCTTCAGGTATGCATCGTGGTAATCACCGAAAATTCGGCAACCCAACTCGACCCACATAGACTGAGCATGCTTGTACTCCTCGTCGGTAATACCTAAACCTCTCAACTGGCTGTAGAACTTATCCTGGGGAGGCAGCAACTCTTCTTCGAACTTGGAAGGGTCTGTGACGTATTCGTAGGGGTAGACCCCTTTACGTCTGATGAGTGCGACATCTAAGTTCGGGAAACTTGATGTAGTAATGGCTAGTTGGTCGTCTCTGAGCTTCCCAGCAAGAGCATCGATGCTTGCCTGGAGGAACCTCAGAGAGTCGAGGAACCGAAGCTCGATGCTGTTGCTTGAGTTGGGGATCGGCACCCACTTGCTGATGCTAATATAACGCTCCTCGTTCTGCGCCAGGACATTGATTCTCGCATTGTCGTACCCTAGATGTGTAACCAAGTGATGGAAATCATATCCCGAGCCATTGTGAAAAAAGACCGGTATTTCATCAGACGGTTTCTTATACTTGCAGCATAGCACGGCATAGAATTTAGTGGAGTATGTAGCCAATGCATCGTTAAGGATGGATATTATCTTAGCTCGCTCGCTCTCCAGAAAACTACGCACATCGCAGAAGCTGTCTGATGTTATGTTAAAGTCTTCTAATAAATGCTCAAACGCAATTCGGTCTGCTTTCTTCGTCAGCTTGACGCATGTGGTAGGTGGCGATGCATCGAGGGAGGTTACTTCTACCTTTCGCTTGGAAGGTTGCGGTAGAGATGTTCCAGTGCTCTTGCAAGTAAGCTGGTGTCGCTTGAAGTAGTCAATAGAAAAATTGTTTCCACACTTAGAGCACAGTTTGGTCGCACATATTCGCTTTCCCGGCACACAAGTACGACAGTGCCTTTGAAAATTTTTACTTGACACAGTAATTTGGCACGTAGGGCAATTTTTTTCAGAACGCATAATGCAGAGATTTTTTGGGGGTATGTTATTTAATACCAAATGCTGTGCAATGCAAAATATAATTGCTCACTTTTTTTTTAACTATTTTCTATGACCTTACTTTGGGTTTTTTTTTTCGCCAAATTATATGCTTCTAGTCTCCTATACAATACAATATACGTACAATATATTGTCAACAGTATTATATTTGAGCGCGTCGCTTGTCGCCTAAACACTACAGCTCACAGGTCGGCAAAATCTGACATGAAAGCAGATAATACGCTTATGCCTTATTTATATGTAATTTTCACGGGGCGTTCAATATTGTCAACGGTATTATATTTGAGCGGGCCGCTTGTCGCCTAAACACTACAGCTCACAGGTCGGCAAAATCTGACATGAAAGTAGATAATACGCTTATGCCTTATTTATATATAATTTTCACGGGGCGTACAATATTGTCAACAGTATTATATTTCAGCGGGCCGCTTGTCGCCTAAACACTACAGCTCACAGGTCGGCAAAATCTGACATGAAAGCAGATAATACGCTTATGCCTTATTTATATGTAATTTTCACGGGGCGTTCAATATTGTCAACGGTATTATATTTGAGCGGGCCGCTTGTCGCCTAAACACTACAGCTCACAGGTCGGCAAAATCTGACATGAAAGTAGATAATACGCTTATGCCTTATTTATATATAATTTTCACGGGGCGTACAATATTGTCAACAGTATTATATTTCAGCGGGCCGCTTGTCGCCTAAACACTACAGCTCACAGGTCGGCAAAATCTGACATGAAAGCAGATAATACGCTTATGCCTTATTTATATGTAATTTTCACGGGGCGTTCAATATTGTCAACGGTATTATATTTGAGCGGGCCGCTTGTCGCCTAAACACTACAGCTCACAGGTCGGCAAAATCTGACATGAAAGCAGATAATACGCTTATGCCTTATTTATATATAATTTTCACGGGGCGTACAATATTGTCAACGGTATTATATTTGAGCGCGTCGCTTGTCACCTAAACACTACAGCTCACAGGTCGGCAAAATCTGACATGAAAGCAGATAATACGCTTATGCCTTATTTATATGTAATTTTCACGGGGCGTTCAATATTGTCAACGGTATTATATTTGAGCGGGCCGCTTGTCGCCTAAACACTACAGCTCACAGGTCGGCAAAATCTGACATGAAAGTAGATAATACGCTTATGCCTTATTTATATATAATTTTCACGGGCGTTCAATATTGTTAAGAGCGTTATTTCCGTAGAGCTCTCTTTTTCCATCTTTCCTCTAAACAGTGAAGCTGTAGAAGACACAATTAGCTAACCTAGCATACGACATACCTTCCTAATTAATATGGATATTGTCACACATTCCTCTTATTTTATACTGTTGTAAATAGAAAAAATTATGTACGGTAAATGTTTTGTATATTATAGGAAAAAACTGCAAAATGTCCCCCAATTTTAATTCGAATTTTATCGAATTTTTACATATTCTCACGCCACCACATATTGTCCTATTTGCTTCTTTTACTTGCCTTGCTTAATTAACTCTCGCTAATTAGCATTTTTTTGGAAGAAGTCAACTAGAACAACATATGGCGGTATGAGAAATATGCAAATCAAAGAACATTTTAGCAATATATGGGCCCTAGCAATTAGCTTTGTCGACTAAGAGTACTCTTTCAAACGTCTTTTGCTGATCGTATTACTAAGCGAGGACGTTTAAAATTTTTGGGTGTTGAAAAAGTTTGACGCTACTTTTTATTTCTATTGTTTGCTAATAGATGGCGCTAATAGTACCCCCTCCCCTGCCCTCTCCCCTCTTCTCCTCTGCTGTATGACAAATAGCACAAACATAAAAATCAAGATTTTGGAGAGCAAAACATAAAATTTGCATGCATCTGATATCGAACCGGGAACTTTTATCTTTCGGGGAGTCAACATTATTTTTTTACTCAGCCGTCATATAACATGAACACACGCAAAGATTCACATGTGCTTTTTATTATTTTGTGTTCGGTAAGTACAAGTATATTCTTACATAAATTATTGTTTAATTTAATAAATTGTAAAACTCGGAGCCTGCTATACTAAAACTCCTTCTGTCTATTGAAAGCGAATGTTGCGTGCATGCGGAAATAACACAGAAAAAAAAAACCGGATGGAAGCAATTTAAAATCACTGGGGCAAGGTCAGTATTACGAGAGCGTAAAAACATATGCTTTCATTCAACTTCGAAAAATAAGAATAAATATGTGCATACAGAACACATATGTTTTCTTTTCACAGTTGTAAAATCATATAAATTGTGCATGAAGTAAGTTACGGGAAGGCTCTCTCTTTTATATATGTTAGGTACAAGTTGTTGTACAATTAGGTACAAATTGTTGTACAATTATTTCCCCCAGTTGCCCAGTTGGAGTTGGGGGCATAACACTGGTATTATTTGTAATCACAGTGCTTACTCATGTATTTTGTTTAATATTTTATTTCAAATTCACTGTCAGAAACTAGTGTTGCCAGTTTCTGCATGTAGGTTTATTTACTCTGTTGGTTGTCACTGTCAAGTTTTTAGTATTCGTACAGGATAAAAAGCTATAACCCCTCCCCCTCAAAAATATATACATTGTATACGCCAAGATGTCCAATAGCCTGGCAACACATCATGAAAAAACATGCCAAGAAGACCCAGTGGGTTTATAAGTCAGTGCTGCCAATTCCTATTTGTAGGTTAGCTTAGCCAGTGAAAGATCATATAGTAGAATTTTTGTAGAGTGGGTGTTTGCGAGTTCCACGATAGGTTAAGTTATATCACTTAGGATCGTAAAAAAAATTAAAAAATCGTAAAAAAAAAAGATAGGTTAAGTTGTATCACGTAAGATCGTGATATACCTACCAAGTATAAATGGAAAAAATGAGTGCAGTGAAAATTTGTACTAAAACATCGCTAAACGCTAAAACATCGACAAAAAATTGTCAAAATATGTCAAAAACTTATATTCGATTGATAAAAAAAAAATACCTACAAAATATGATCCTCAAATAATAACGTTCAAACAGTGCATAAATAAAAAAATAATAGGTTAAGTTATATCACTTAGGATCGTAAAAAAAATTAAATAATCGTAAAAAAAGGATAGGTTAAGTTGTATCACGTAAGATCATAATATACCTACCAAGTACGAGTAGAAAAAAAATGAGTATGGTGAAAATTTGTACTAAAACATCGCTAAACGCTAAAACATCGACAAAAAATTGTCAAAATATGTCAAAAAGTGATATTCGATTGATAAAAAAAAGGCATACCTACTAAGTACTGCGTTGAAGCGCCTAATATACACTACTCCTCAGCACTTGCATATGTCCGAACAGGAAAAGTTAACATTCCAGAATCAGTTTCCAAAATATTGTCGTATAGAGTTGAATAATGTAGTTCTGCCAATCCGACTTCCCACAATTCTGGAGACAGATCGATCCGTTTAGCATGTTTTACGGTGAAATGGGTGAGGGTGTTGCTTGGAAAGTATTCCTCCTATGCAGATGATAGGAGGTAAACATAGAAATTATCGTCCATTCTCGCCGAACACAGAGGACTCACTGGATCGCAGTAACGTTATATTTTGATATAAATATGTTGTGGAAATTATTTTTCCGACAACTGTTTTACGGAAGATGCCTTGATCCACGAATCGAAACTAGGTGAATATCCGAGCCAACGAACCAGGTATTCCAAATTTTTACCTTTTCCCCGGGTGTTCAAAATCTTATCAATTTTATACTCTTCTTCAGGATCCGAATAAACTTTCTGCAGTTCATGTTTGTAAAATGTACCTTTTACTGGTTCTTCATTTAAGTCGTCTAATATGTATACAGGTACAGGTGTTCGCTGAACAAGGGAATGGATTTTGAAAAGTTCTCGTGAACACGATTGTTCGTATCCTTTCTCGAAATGTCCTTTGACTACAGAAATTCGTACGATATCACCAACATTCAGATCTGAAGATGGTTGCGAGACATGTTTGTCAGGTTTGTTGAGTCTTTTCCACACAATGTAAACATTTGTCTCGTTGACATCTCGAGGGGCCATTCCTATGGAACTATGGATTGCCATATTGTAACCTTCGAGAAGTTGCGGTAAAATATCTACATAACGTCTTGTTTGTTTTGAGGTGAAATATTCCCACATCCGTTCTTTTAATGTTCTTTTGAAACGTTCCACTACACTAGCTTTCACAGGATAATTTGTAGCTGTCGAAAATTGTACATGTTAATTTTTAAAAAAATTCTGGAATGTAGAATTTGTAAATTCCGTACCTTGGTCGGTCTGCAGTGTGACAGGTTTCCGTTTGTTTTGTTCGAAAATAGTTTTGAAAGCTTCGGTTACCAAATTGCTTGTTTTATTTTTTAGCGGTAATGCAAAGGCATATTTTGAAAATACGTCGATCACTGTCAGAAGATATTTGTACCCGTCGTTATGTTTTTGTATCGATGCCATGTCGTTGAGATCAGCTTCCCAAAGCATGTCTATGTTCCACACATTGTAACGATTTCGAGGGATCCTTTTTCTCGCCGGTTTGTAGAGAGTGTAAGTTTCCTGATGCATCAGCCATTTTTTCACCATATCGCGGGATATATTTTTATCCCGTACCGCTTTCCACAGACGATCTACAGATGAGAATGAAGCGTGGTGTCGGGGATCGTAATATATTTTGGTGAGAATTTTATTGTGTTTCAACTTAGGGACTCCCATGACCGATCTCTCTGTCTACGGCTTTTTCTCAGAGGAACCAGTTTGTAAGCGTCAGGTGTTCTCAGAAAAGGTGTAGTTTTTCTGGAAACACGGACGGTCACTTTTTTCTTCTTTTTCTGTTTCTGTCGACGAGACGGTCCAGGGCTTTCCGTTGACGACGATGAGAAGTTCAACGTTTTCGGATCCGGAAGTGTTTCTTTCCTGACGTTCGTCTATCAAATGTTGTGCCGTAGATTGGTACTCATCTATGATATTCTGTAACTGATGACGTGTATTACGGGGTAACGTCTCTGCCAGGTTCTGAGGAAAATACGTCGATTCTGGTGAAATAGTAGAAGAACCGTCGTTATCTTGAACAATGGGAATCTGTAATGGTTCTTTGTATTTTCGACTCAGCCATAAATACTCGTCCAGTTCTTTTATGTAAAGACGCCATTTTTGATCGTCTGATATATTTTTCATTTTTAGAATATCATTCATCTTCTTATCTATAAAGGATAATTTTTGAGTTACAGACAATTCGGAACAACGAATACGTGCTAACTGTTCCGGTGAAAGGACGATCATTTTTTTGTAAGAAGATGTCATTTCTCAATGAGGAATGAGAGTACCGAGAAGACCCGATAACAAGGAGCCTAGAAGTAAAGGTAGAAATCCTCCTTTCTGAACAAGAAGCTTTCTGCGTTTCTCGATGTTCACTTTCGGATTCACAAGATTGCGTATGACCGACTTGTAAGGTGTCAGACGGAGTTTTGCAGATGGTTTAATTTTCACGTTTCCTTTTAAAACGTTCAAGCAGCATTCGCTGATGAAACGTATTGTCTTTTTCGGAGCACTTTTCAATAATGATTTACGGATTTTGGTAGGGGAATTTTTCAACACGTGCGAGAAAGGTGAATTTTTCTTGAAAGAAGTCGAATGCCTATTCCTGTTAGAACTTGAGTTGGTACGTATCTTCCTCGTTTTCCTCATCTCGATGTTTTAAACATTCCTGAGGAAGATATGCAGTTGAGTAAGTCTGGTTAAAAATGTCTGTCTGATAACGTAAAGGATCCGCTGTTGACTGTGAAAGATCAATATACAAATAACTGAAAGGTTGCGTCGTAGCATCTATATATACTTTTATGAGTTCTTTCATGCTGTGAGGATGAAGTTGTCGTGCAAAAACAGTAAATTGGTTCATATCTCGTGGATTTTTAAAAACAACAAAATGCTTCACGTTCAACGAAATATCCCTGCAATTTTTTCCTTGATGAAAAAGATTCTGTGTTATGAACACCACCGAAATGTTTTTGTGATGGCTACCTTTTGTGAAAAGGTCGGCGACTTTTTCTCCCTGAGCAGCCATCATAAGATCGTCCAGGATTATGAGAGTGGGGGTTTTTCCGTTCCACGACTGCCAATCGACGATACCTTTATGATATTGCACATCTCGAAGATTTTGCGGAAGACTGTTTTCCTGATCGTAACACCATATGATTTTCTTGACGGATCCTTCGACGAGATGAACAATGGAGTCGACTGTGTTTGTCACAAAGGTAGTTTTTCCACTTCCTGATGCTCCGCAAACTATCATGGTGAAAGGATGTGAAAGTTTAGGAAACATGTTTTATGCTGAAGCAACGTCTTACAGGTTCTGAAGAAAAATGAAGATCTGCCAGTCTGTAAAGACATTTTATATACTGCGCGCCCGAAGAAGAGTTCGAACTCTGGACCACTACATACATATTTTAGTCTGCGCAGTATCCGAAAGGAAACGATAAATGTTCATGGTCGAATCGTCGTTTCAGCAATACCGGTTGAAACAGCTTTCTTTCATTTGTACTGATAACCTGGAACTGTTTTGTTCTTCTAATTCTGAAAATATTTTCCACTATAACTTCAGGTTTCTCATTATTTATCATGCCGCACATTGTATCAAAATTAACCAATTCCGACGTGGTGGTATTCAATGTAATCCCTTTCACTTTACAGATATACCGTGATTCAGAGAATGGTTTAGTTATTTTCATGCTGTAACTTTTCGGTCCCGTTGAAACAAACTGTTCACAAACTGCATCGGGGCCGAAATCGGTCAATTCATTGATGAGTTCTCCTAATGCGTCACCTTTCTGGGGGTGATATTCCATTTCAGGGCTATCTATGTAAATGACGGAATCTGTATCACAATAACATATTCTGTCACCCAACTTTTCGAGAAGTTCATACAATTTGAGGCGAGCATGGCATGTCGTGAAGGCTGCAATAGGAACATTTACTTTCCTGTTCAGACTGACAGCCTCTTCAACGTATTTCCAGTTCACTAAAACAGTGTCCTGATTGATGAACACAACTCCTCCGATCATTATATTGGGGTCAGTCATTTTATCGAGAAAATCTTTCGATTCCTTGATGATGGTTGTTTGGGAAAGATTGTCCCGTTGACAGAATTTTCCCCATAAAGAATTAAGGCAGAGTTTAGCCAGAGTACGTTTTCCAGGATTAACTTCGATACTGTTTTCTTCCAATAGAATACCCTCCCTATCAAAATATTCCTGTATGTACTTCTTCTTATCCTCATTGTTCTGACACCATGAAGGCCAACCGCTCGCTTCCTGTTTTATTTTCAAGAAGGTGTTGACATATCCTGCAAAAAGTCCTCCAGTTTGTGTGACAGGGTTGTACATGGATGTTTCATATTTCCACACTTCCGACATCGACAACACTTCGTAACCTAAACTGCATGCTTTACGTACCTCGGTAATGACCCAAGTTCCCGAAAGTGCGCGTTGTTCATCGGAATGCTGGCATGTACCTTCACATTTCAATTTGATAGCACACTCCTTACACAATACAAACATGAGTTTTCCATGCATTTTTGTAGGCAACACAGGATGTAAAAGAGTTTTTGGGGGCAGAATAGTACATTTGATGAGGCCCTCCATGTTCAGAACCTCATTTACCGACGGAATAGAATTTCCTAGAAATATGGTAGGATGGCCAACAGGATAAGCACAATATTTGTTCACATAAGGGTACAAACTTGTGAAATCATTGTACTGTAATTTCTCATTCTCTTTGATCTTGTAATAAGTCCTGACACTTTCAACTCTTCCTCCATATAAGGCGTCTCATGGATTTAAAGGAATGCAGCAAACAATAGGATGTGTCGATAGATATCTATTGAGTTCAGGATCTGCTTTCAATATTTTGTTCAAATCGCATTCCCACATTGTGACGAGATGGTATCCTTCCGAACGTAAAGCAGGAAGTTTACGGAATGTTGTTTCGTATCTGAAGGCTGCAGTGTTCAACATGTCACTGTGTTTCTGACTGCTACTATCCTGGTCGGTTTCATCTTCATCGTCATTTTTCGGATACATATCCCTGTTAATTGATATGCAGCGTTGACAACCATGCCAGTAGCATGCAAGCGCCTCATACACTGTCTGCGTCTCCTCGTGATAACCGTCCACTCTGTAACGTCCTCCTATGACATATTTTTCACGAGTACGTCCACCGTGAAGAAGTATTACATGATTCTGTTCTTCAATATAGGTTAACCATTTCTATGCAAACTTGGACATCTGATCTGCATGACTGTAACCTCCTTTAGGAATTATTCATATAGTATTAGCCGGCATAAATTTCCCTCTGTAAATCAGGGAACAGGCAGGTGCTATTGTGATGCAATCCTTGAAAATATCTATTTTGCATATGTCGAGAAAATTCTCTCTTAACTTCAAACATCCTTGTCTCAACAAGATAACATCCTTGCAGTATTGGAGAAGTTGGTTTTTGTTGTTGAAAGGTATATTCTTATTGCATTCAATGTCATACCAAGACATAAAACGGTGTTGATCTTCAACTGTTTTCATATATTCATATCCGTATGCAGAAGGAGGAGGCATGGACCTTATGTAATTTCTATTCTTGTAGGTGTTCCACAAATGCGGATAATATCCTTTCTGCAAGATTTGTCTGAACGTAGTTGAGACTATCCACAAAATGAAGATTTTGGTATGTCATACTAATGATTTTGGTTCCATCTAAGATGACACGAGGTTTCATTTCTCTTTCCAACATTCTCCTTAATAGAAATGTGCAATCATAACCTCGTGCATTGTGTGCACAGATGGTTATGTTGGTAAATTTATGTTGCAATTCGAGATAGGACAGAAAAGTGTCTACAGGATCATCCCAGAATACAAACTCTCTTGTTCCACAGACAGAACATGGAACCGTTAAATCCTCTTTTTTGTGACATGCGTGACAGGCTGTCTGCACTACAATAAGATTCGGAACATGCAGAAAAGTTTTTTCTTTCTCAGAGTAAGGAATATCTGTATAACATTCAAAATCGTAAAATATATATAGAAATTTTGAATTCAGTTTAGGTTTCGGTATAGCCATGTGACAGAAATGATTTATAGGCTTCACACAGTTACATACAGTACAGTACTTCATGTTACATTTATGCACTTTTTCATATGTATTGTGTGTTAGAATAATTCTGAAACATCGGGGACACTGTTGTATTTCACTACAGACTGTACCGTTTCGGAATGGTGTAGAAACATGATTCGTGAAGCACTTTTCATTTTTGAAAATTCTGTGACATGTCTGGCATATTCTGCGAACCCCCTGTTCAGGTACACACGGTGGAGTTGAACGGCACATAGAACACAATTGTTTACACAGATGGTTGTCAGCATTTTGAAATATGAGTTCGTTACACCTGCGACATTCTTGTTTTGCCGCAAATGCTCCAACACGGTTCACTATTACATCATAATGCTGTCTGGTATTATCATAGAGAGTATATAAATTTGGAAGAGTTTTCAACCAGTCCTTCAAACAAAACATCTTTAACATCACGAATATTGTTGTATACAATAATCTTATATTCTGGGAGAACTTGCTGAAATATTCTCAGTTCCGGAATTCCACTTCCAGTACACGTATTGTCTGTCAGATCTACATCTGCTTTTCACATCAGTTCGAAAACAGGTTTAAGAAGATTTCTGTTTCTTCTATATTGAGTATAGGACGGACCTTTATCAGCATGGGCTTTCCCTATGACCAGAGCTTCAGCTAAATAGAGTGGTTTTTTTTCTATTTGGCACACCGACAATACTTCTTTTTCGAGTGCTTAACATGTAATTAGGTAAACAATATGTTCGAGTACCCCCACCCCCTCCAACAGGTATATTGACATGGTCCGCTCGTAAAATTAAGCGATTTGTAGCAGTGAAAGTTTTTGCACTTTGCAATATTTTGTACATAATGTTCCACACCATATCACTATGTAACTGATCACATCTATGCCACCCGATATAAATATCTTTCACAGTTGGGTCAGATATGTTAGACAGAGTTAAACCTATTTTGTCTTCTTCCTTGGTGTCCTTTTTAACGTAAGTGAGAAGATTTTCAACACCTTCGCGAATCCAAGTGTGAGGATCGACATTCTCTGGAGGGTGTGAGAAACTGAATTCAACACGTCGTCCCTTGGAACGGAATTTAGGATATTCGCGTTCTTGAATGTTGTGTAATATTATATTCCCTATCTGTTCACGAGACACTAAAGCACGTTTTCTTTTCTTACCTTTCCCATCTGATACAGAAACATTCTGGGATGGCTGTTCTGCTGGTGGTAAGGGGTCCGGTCTCCATGACGGTCCTGGCAAAGGCTCCGGGTGTGATCCGGATGCAGCGTTCGTAGAAGTTCCTGGTGATGTAACGTAGTCGGATGCGACGGCTATCTGCTTCTCCTTGGTGACTGGTGACGCAGGATCGGGTGTCGACGACATGCCTGGGGACTGTTCGGAAATACCTGTCCATCCTTCTCCGGAAAGATCGGGTACGGATGTTGTCACTGTCCGTAGTAAGTGGTCATACTCCTCGACCAAGGAGATACTTTCTCCCGCGATGATTTTCTGCGCAATGTTCACCAACACTTCCCGCAACTGTCTAGGTGTTGTGTAATATCCATCACGATATAGCACTAACAGATCGTCAGCGTATAACTGTGCGTCCATGATAGTAGGATGACTATTTCACGAAGACTGTCTTGTGGAGACAACACCGTTCTTTATATACGCAAGCATGCCGAAGCAGTTATTTCCGTTCCTAACGGTTCTACCGTCTAATCTGTAAACTTCCCGGAAATTTCTAACAGTCTTCTGATGTTTATCTATAATATGAAGCCTATGTAATTTTCCGGAAATGGTTAACCGTCTTCATCACATGTTTTCCTGGCTCATATCAAAGAGATTACGTATACGAACTAGCGTAGGCAAATAAAGGAAAACTGTAGATTCGGAATATGTATGTTGAGACCTATCAGTAGAGCGTTGGATGTCGAGACCTATCAGTAAAGCGTTGGAAGGAATCTACTATTGAAAATAAAGAAAGTAGAAAACAGCCGAACCTAGAACGATGAAACCTAGTTCAACGGGAAAAAAACTTCATTCCGAGTCCGAAAAGCTATCGATCATTCTTCTAGCTCAATTAGGGACGATATATATCGATTTGAAATTTTCGCAAAAATTGAAAAATAATCGAAAAAATAATCGAAAACTAATTTGAAAAATAATCGAAAAAAATAATCGAAAAAATAATCGACAAAAGTATAAAATTTGTTTTATAAAATTGAAAATTTGTTTGAAAAAGTTGAAATAAAATACCCTCAGTCACAATCCTCTTTGTCCCAAACCTCATGCATCAAAGGGTCCTTAGTTACGGCCCTGTTGTCGCCAGACCTCAAGTTTCAAGGGGCCCTCAGTTATTGGCCCTGTTTGGTCCCGGACCTCATGTTTCAAAGGGTCCTCAGTTACGGTCATGTTTGCCTAAGAGTAAAACTAATTGTATATTCGGAATCTACACATACCCACTTTTAAAACTGTAGGCCCCTGTACTCGTGTTTCAAAAAACCCAGTTCCGGTCCTGTTTGACCCCCCAGTAAAACATACTGCAGATAAACCCCTTTCACAGGCATGTTCTCCATTTCCAGTTATAAGTGTTTAACGCTGGTGAAATTGTGACCGGATGTAACAAGGAAATAGTGTTTCTACAAATAGGTCCTCTATCGCATTCCAGGCGGAAATCGTTATATGATAACGATAGCCGCTACTAATTAGTCTCCATCGAACAAAGGAGTCGGTTATCGCGGGCATACATAATCAGCAAGGAAGTTGCAGTCTGATATGCATGTGTTGGGACCTTCAGTGGAAAGTTTTCATTCTTCTATACACTCTTTACAAGTACGGTGGTGTATTAATGGAAGGCTAGAATTTTGTAAGTATATTACATCTATTTATTTCGATACAGTAATAACATTTACTTGTATTTACAAATGTTTTATTACTCCAACTCATAGTACATGTTTTTCATATATATTTTTTTACATTTTGTTAAAATACTAGTACTTTAGTATAGGTTTATCGCAGTGGCGGCGATTAGGTTCCAAAAGCAGTTCATTTTTCCCTCGTAAATAAGGTTTAGCATAGTGCGGGGCAGAAATGGGGGGGGTGTCCGATATATAGCATTTTTATTTTGGAACACATTCCATTTTCTACAATATTAACAGTTTACTTTTCATTGGTAAAAAAGGTTTAGCATAGTGAGGGGCAAAATAGGGGGGGGGGGATTTTATTTTGGAACACATCTCATTTTCTACAATAATTAAACAGTTTCGGTTATCCAGCAGGACCCCACAATATCTACAGTCACGGACATTTTCGACTTGCAACAACTTGGTTATACAAGTGTTACAAGCCTAAAATGTCCGTGACCGGTCTGAAATCTGAACAAACAGGTGTTAATGTATTAGTGATTGTTAGTTTATTCGTTCAGTTTTCTCTTTTTTAACATCTCCACCATCCGTTCCTCTAGCTCTTTCCCCGTTCCTCCTGTTTTCTTATTTTCTGCTCTTTCATTCCTCACACTTTTAAATAGTTTCATTAACTCGAAACAGATTCTTAACGATAAATGCGAGGGTACATATTGGACTCTCTGTATGTTTTCTACAAAATCACCAAACACTGCCGCGTTTCTTTTTTTTTTCAATAATGAAGCTGAATATTTTCACCAATGTGTCCACCTTCACTTCAAAATCTTTACACGTTTCTTCTAGTCGGCGCAATAAATCTTCGGCCAACAGGTTTTCTTCGCAGAAATTGACGTAGCTGACTACATGCTTTTCTACTTGGCGTGCGTGAACTTTGCTCCACAAATTTCTTCTCTCTTCTGTTGTAGTCCCCGTCTCCTCTTTTACGTCACCATACAGTAGACTGAACCCTAGTGGAAGTGTAGTCATCTGAAAATAGACAGAAAATATATTAGTTATATATATATTACACAAACTGTAATCACTGTTATATATTAATTCACACATATTTTCAGGAACGTAACATGCAGCAAGGAGAGGCTCTGCGAAATGCTTTTCATGAATATCAAGTAGGAGCAGAAGAAGGAGAGCAATTCGCAGAGCTTACCAAGGGTGTTAGGAGGTGCCTGGAGGAGCAGGCTGAAATAGATCGGCAATACGAATACACCTTTGCCGTATTCGCGGTTCGGCGTAACCGAAATCGGCAAAGGATGGAAGACATTTTTCATCAATATCATCAAAGGTAATTATTTTTCAATTTATTTCTCATAACATTGTATATTTTGACATAGTCCGACAATAACACTTTTTTCTTTATAGCCGATATCTACATGGAACACAATATATTTTTTTAATTATTATATATTGTTTTTCAGAATGGATCGACGCAATATTCGTAGAGCTGATAACCTACTTCTACTGGTACCTCCTGCGGTCCTCAGGGGCTATGTTCGTCCTCCTTCTCCTGCTCCGGAAGAGGTGGAGGTCAATTTAGTGCAACACGAGGAGGAGGAGGAGGAGGAGGAGGAGGGACATATTACGCCTCCATTACCTCCAGCTAGAGAAGAGGACCGGGAAGAGCCACCCCCCTCACCATAGGCTGTATCTTCTCAAGTTCAAAATAAACCTCTGCTGCCATAGGTAATATTTTTTATTTTCTCACCTTTCAAGTTGTATCGTTTTCTGCTTCCGACGTGTCGGTCTCCTCTATGATATCCGGGAATTCACGATGCGGGTTTCTGTTGCCGAACTGCTCTTCCACTTTGCCGATGCTGGAAAGAAACAAATATTTTCGTTTACGATTCTTGTGACTTGAATTGATTGATTGATTGGGTGTTTTAAGTCCACTTTATGCACGGTACGGCTAATCGGGATTGGACCTACAGTTTAAAGTGGGATCCGAACCACTATGTGCCTCCACCGGGAATTGAACCCGGGACCCCTTGATTACAAGGCGACGACGCTACCACTGTGCCATCGGGCAGGCTACTTGTGACTTGACTGGAATATCCGACCATCTCTTCCAGATCTAATTCAGGACCTTTTATTCCTAGTGTCAGCCATGATACTACATTTTTACTTACCTTAAGGTACTTCACCTTCGATACCTGTTCGGATTTCAGACAGATAGCAACGACTCTGATGATCTTTCGACGGTGTTCCAATATCTGCTGCTCCAGGTGAAAAGCGACTCTGCTGATTCTACAATGGAGATGGTGATTCTGGTAACAACACAATCCGCTAGCCCCTTACATACCTTCCTTCCGATCTACGTTATCAATACATTCCGTGCGCATTCGTTCGCGCAGAGCGTCCAACGCCCACGTGCCTCTCCTATCTTCTTCCGCTCCTGGAACACTATACACAGTCACCTCTCCAGAGAAACCTACTCTTTTTGCTCTATTTCTTTTCTTTACATCCAGATTCTCAGACTTCTTTCTTTCCTTTTGCTCTTCCTCCATCACATGCTATCCGACAAAGACTCCCATCTCCTTTTATTCAACACCACAAGGATTCTTATCATACGCCTTCCACGAATTCTTATCTCAGCATTTCCGGACCACCGGACATAGCACTCAGCCAAAAGTTTCGTAACCCTCTCCCTTAATCGCCAGACTCATTAACAGCCGGAAACCCATATCTCCAGCCCGACAAACACACCACACATATCACTCAACCGTTCCACGAATTTCATAACAACCGGAAACCCATATCTCCACCACAACAAACACGCCACACTCCTTCCCGTCCTTTTCAATTAACGACCAACAAAATGATAATACCAAGCAACCAACCGTCGCCGAATTTCCTCCCTCTCCCCTCCGCCAATTACCATCCCATCTCCTTAATTAAACGCATATTCTTATCTTATTCACCCCTCCCAATTCTCAGAATTTCAAAATCATCGACGCCACACACAACGGGCCCAAACCGCAAACTTCCCGTTGCCCGCAGACTCAACGCGGAAGTTGTGGTTGGTTATCTTTGGCATGCATAATCAGCAAAGAAGTTGCATCCGTTCCGCTAATGACCAAACCCTACACAGAACTGATATGTATGTGTTGTGACCATCACTGCAGATTTTTCATTCTGCCGTAAGGCCTCGACTGGTACAGTGTTGTATTGGTGGAGGGAGAGAATTTTGTACGTATATTACATCTATTTATTTCGATACAAGAATAACATTTACTTGTATGTACAAACGGTTTTATTACTTCAACTCCTAGTACAGTTTTAGACGCCATCTCTCCTCAAACAACGGAAACACGTATCACGATTCCCAGAATTTCAAACTCATCAACGCCATCTTTCCTCAGATTCCGGAAACACGTACTCCAATTCCGAGAAACCGTCACCGGAATCCAATACTTTTCCTCCTCACCAACAACCTATCAAAATACTCCACACAAAACAAAACCCCGCCCACACACCAATCAAAATCATTCTCACAAAATAAGCCACGCCCTTGTTATGACGTCATCACGCAAAACAATACCCTTGCTTGCCCACACACCTACATCATCAATTGATCTTTGATCGATCTTTTCCAATCAATTGATTTATCGACTTCAACGCGGGTACATAACTACTGTGAGTCTTATTCGACATATCGAAAATCGATAACGAGCAGTTTTACGCCAATGTTAATATGAGGTTTGAGTGGTAAATGGTAATTGGTATCCAATCAGGTTAGATATAAATTGTTATTAATTTGTTGTTGTATAAAATTATTTTGAAATTTGAATTTGTTTCTTATTTACTTAAATACGGGACAAATGGGAGTCCGAAGAACATTTTCCGGGACATTTCTTTAAAATAGAGGACAATCCCGTATATACGGGACGTCTGGTAACCCTACTTGTAAGAATAATGCTGCGAATTCAGTAGTCTTTCAACAACCTCCCCTCCGTCTACTGTGATGTCTCAAACTTAAAATATATATTACCGTCAAGTACATTAACTTGACATTTGTATGAAAATGTAAAACATTTTACTAATAGATTTGAGGCGAGCTTAAACACAAATATTTAAGAGGTTTTCTCGGCAATCAGCCAGGTGATTTCCGGAAAGGCTTCCAAGCTTTCGGGACCTAACATCATTCTCATCTCTCACTTCATTCCCTGAAGATGAGAGTGACGTTACCTCTCGAAAGCTCGGAAGCCTTTCCAGAAATCACCTGGCTAATTTCCAGAGAAAACTTCTTCAATATTTGCCGCCACGAAAGTTTCAAGAATTATTTCACAAATATTTAATTTTCGATAGTTGTAACTGCAAAAGTCAGTTACCAAAGCAACACCTTTAATCAACCATCATGCAATTATCATTTATTTTATTTTAACGGTTATCCCAAAGTTGGCATTTTTCACATGTCCCTGGTCATTAACACTGTGTTACACATACATATATGTAAGTTGCATGGCAGAAATACAACAACCGAAAGTATGAGGGGCATACAAACTATTCTCCTTGAAACCACAACATCAAGTTGAGGTATTGATATGGTTGAATGCGCTGCGCAGACTTGAATGCGCCAACGCAAATCTTTTTCATCTTCCTACTTTTATCGTGTGCGTCTCGGGAATCACTCTCGCAAGCACAAAGTATTTCAAATCGGCTCTGTGGCTAAATGGTTAGCGTAGCGTGCTACAAAACTTGGGGTCCTAGGTTCGCATCCTGGAAAACCTGGACATGAAGTTGTGTTTGTTCCAACAATCTGTTTCATCCTATCCTTCATGTTATATGATACTTGCGATAGGAATCTTCAATTTAACGAGAAGGCACAGCCATTTTCTGCTGTTATCTACATATTGGTTTGACTAATTTCACTACTCGCTTCTGTCTCTTTTGGTCAATCGCTAAGATTAGGATGGAATTGATGCGAAAAATGTATGGGCAGTACGCAACAAACAGATTGAATGTGAGTCTAGACGTCAAAGCCCCGATTGTCTGGAAAGTGTAGCCCATGCCGAGCGGGATATATAGAATTTGGGCCCCTAGGCTATCTTATCTTTCGGGCCCTGTAGACATTCTTATTAATAATTTTGATATCATGGTACTTGATTTTCACTAACTGCATGCTCTGTACTAATATCACTTGTAAAGTTCAAAACATTGATACATCTGATTAAAAATTACTCATTAAACTTCGTTTTCCTTTAAACCGCCACTTTCAAAATATATTTCGCCACACTGCACGCGAACCGATAAACAATGAAGTTGATTTTGGTCGCCACTATCCCTCCAATTGACTGTAATTTGTCGGCATTCAAATTGTTTACATTAGTTTTTTCGAGGAACAATTTCTTATATTCGAGCAATAGAGTTGTACATATTGTTTTTATGATCTAGGTAAGGTTTGAAAATAGGTCATGGTGTAAGAACTTATTTAAACACAAGATAGTCCTTGGTTCACGGAAAGGATTTGGCATGTTTCAATTTGCCATTATCACAACATTAAGCAATGTTAATTTTTGTGTGGCCGTAGGTTATACCCTAGGATAACCTAATGGCAACCCCCCCCCTGAGTCCAGGACGTGGGAGAGAGGTTGACATTTAGGATCTTGCAGGAAAGCCATGCATTACACCCCGCTCCTGTTATCGTTATTTAAGGAACCCTCTTCACTTGCAGCAGTATTCCCCACGTTTTCAGTGGCGTACTCACAAATGCAAAAAAGAGATCATGAGTTACTTCTCACCACTCCTAGATCATGCCACCTTTTCCTAAATTTGGCTTTTTTTTATTATGTTTTTTTTTAGGAAAGTTGAGCAAAAAGAAGACTACGTTGCTCTAAAACTCCTTCTAGATACGCCACTGTTCTTAACTTTGCAGCCGGCATAGCATTACATCTAGGGGTGCCCATCCCCCAACGCACCGAGTGCTGACCGAAAGTATGAGGGGCATACAAACTATTCTCCTTGAAACCACAACATCAAGTTGAGGTATTGATATGGTTGAATGCTCTGTGCAGACTTGAATGCGCCAACGAAAATCTTTTTCATCTTCCTACTTATATCGTTACCAAAAAGGGGTACAACAAACCCCTCTTTATGCCGAATTATTGCCTCAAATTATTTTCTTCAGACAACAGTGCGGAACAGTGTAACACATACATATTTAAGCAATATGTGTTTACTTTAACTATTGTTTACAATGTATACAATTGCATGTACATTGTATATTACTTGACATCGATTGAAATAAAATTTTACACAAATGGTAATAATTTCTGAATCTGTTGCAGCAAGCTTATTGATAATTTCCTCAATTGGCTGAACTCTTAAAATATCACTCACAGGATAGAATTAAGGTAGACATTACAACTTATCAGCCATACACGAGCGTAATTACGTAATGGCTCTAATTACACTCAATGAGCGTTCTGCAGAGCAATTTGTCAATATTTTATATAATACCTGCAATTTGGAAAGGTCGAAAACTGGAAAACAACACGCTATGGTTTAAGAAATCCAATCTTAACCCATTTCTGCAGATCCATAACTTATCCAGAACCCGTCATGTCGTCTGTACCTGAACTTTCTAACTTCCTCAATCTCATCTTCCCGCGATTAACCACAAGGTAAAAAAGCGACGTTAAATAACTCAATATTAATAATGTTTTCCATAGCAAAGCTTCAGAAACACTTTACAATTAAGCCATGTGAACAGTAATGATATCATGAAACAACTTTAAAAATAATTGCCTGTCATATTTATCGTGGATCATCTCATTAGGCTGATTTTGTTAACCTGGTCCTGAACCTGAAGCACTTTCACAATTGGTGTAATTTGCCAAGGCCCACTTCCAAATTTAACTTCCACAGTTTTGTACTTTATGGGAAGATTATTTTTAGTTTTATACCTATTCATGTTTACGTTCATAGTGTTTTTTCCACTTATCTTGGCGATGAATGGTTTTATACGTGTACGCCGCACCACACACATGTATTTGAACTGCCTTGTAAGACCCTTTGGAACGCATGTCCCCCTTTCACTTACATAGTCAATAAAAGTAAGCTGTAGACAACGAAAACTGACAGTATTATACAATTATCCAGTAGAACAGGAACACAACAATCGAACAGTTATAGAGGCGATTGGGTTCCAAACCTAGGGGAACAAAGTGTCCAAACTGGGGGCAGGACAGTTTACTTTCCCTTAGTACATTAGTTTTAGCATAGTGCAGGGGTAAAAATGGCAAAAAGGGGGGGGGGCAATTCATCCACGCCTTCTCCACTAAAATCTCCGCCACTGCAAGCGAAACAAATCGTGCCTGAAATCATCTAACACTAAGACTGAAATCTGCAGTGTCCGAAAAACACGAGACATTGCTTACCACTGGCCGAAATGCCAAAAATCAAAAGGTTGATAACATTCGAAACCTTTCATTGCAAGATAGAAAAAGCACACTTCATTCATGTTTCCTAACACAAACGTACAAAACTGCATTGGCTCACTGCCATTGTTAATGTACTGAATTTTATTTTTAACATTTTGTCTGCAGTACAATTGATAACACTTAGTACCAAACAATAACTAACTAACTAACTAACTAACTCTCTAGCCTTCTTAAACCCGAAGGTTCATGGCTGCAGCAACACAGGCCTTCCATTTGTCCCTATCTTGAGCAAGATCTATATACTCTTTTCCATCCCTACCAATTTCCCTTAGGTCCATCTTGACGTTGTCCCTCCATCTTCGTCTTGGCCTTCCTACTGGTCTCTTACCATCAGGTTTCCCAACAAGAATCCTGAAAACTCCTCTTTCCTCTCCCGTTCGTGCCACATGGCCTGCCCACCTAAGTCTTCTTGATTTAATTATTCTAATAATGTCTGGACATGAATACAAATTATGTAGTTCTAAATTATGTAACCTTCTCCACTCACCTGTCTCCTCATCCCTTTTAGGTCCAAATATTTTCCTAAGGATCCTATTTTCAAATACTCTCAATTTATGTTCCTCTTTCAATGTAAGGGACCAAGTTTCACACCCATATAATACTACAGGCACAATTACGGTTTTGTATATTTTAACTTTTAGATTCTTAGATATTAAACGAGAAGACAAAAGTTTATGAAGAGAGAAGTAACATGCATTTCCTGAATTAAGCCTACTTTTTATTTCCTCTTTAACATAATTTTCATTTGTTAATATTACTCCTAAGTATTTGAATTTGGAAACTGTTTCAAACGAGTTGTTATCAATAATTAGATTTTGATTATTACCTAACACTTGGTTTCGGCCTGTAAGCATATATTTAGTTTTCTCTTTGTTAACTTCCAAACCTATCTCTTTAGCAGTTTTGAAAAATATTTTAGCATTATTCTTAATTGTATTCACATCATCCCCCAGTAAGTCTACATCATCTGCATATGCTAACAGCTGAGTCACACCATTTAATTTTAGTCCTTCTTTAGCTTCGTTTACCTTCCTAACAGCATATTCTAAGGCAAAATTAAAGAGCAATGGAGATAATGCATCTCCTTGTTTTAACCCATCATGAATTGTAAATTTGTTAGACATATTAATACCCACACGAATTTTACTTTCTGTTTCACTGGTGCATATTTTTATCATACTAACAAGCTTCTTAGGTATTCCAAACTCTACTAATATATTATATAATTTATCTCTTTTGACCGAATCATATGCTTTTTTGAAATCAATGAATAGCTGATGGGCATTTTGATTATATTCCCACTTTTTTCAAGTGTCTGTCTGATGTGAAAAATTTGATCTGTAGTTGATCTGTTACGTTTAAATCCACATTGATAATCACCTATAATTTCATTAGCATATGGGGTTAGTCTTGTTAAAAGAATGTTAGATAATATTTTATATGTTGTTGAGAGTAGAGAAATTCCACGGTAATTATTGCAGTTCATTTTATCACCTTTTTAAACACAGGAACAATTATGGATTCTTTCCACTGTTGAGGGCTTTCTTTTTTATTCCATATTAAACAAATTAATTTATGAATTTGACAAATTAATGAATTTCCACCATATTTAATTAACTCAGCTGGTATTAAATCAATGCCAGGTGCTTTGTTATTCTTTAGCCTTTTAATAGCATCTTTAACTTCAGTCAAGTTAGGTTCTGGGACTAAAGGTTCTGCTGTGTGTACTTCATTCACTTCTGATTTATCTCCTACATGGACATTTAAAAGGTCATTAAAGTAGTTCTTCCATCTATTTAGAATATCGCTTGGGTCAGCTAGAAAATCACCGTCTTTATCTTTTATCAAGTTTACTTTAGGTTGCCACCCCTTTCTAAACTCATTTACACCTTTATATAAATCTCTGATATTTTTATTTTTGCTGTTTGTTTCAATTTCGTTAATTTTGCTTTTCAAGTATTCTCTTTTTTTACTTCTAAACGTGCGGTTAACTTCTCGCTTTATTATATTATAATTGTTTAGATTTGTATCATCAGAGTTATTTAACCACCTAAGTCTAGCCTGATTTCTTATTTCTATTAGATTATGACATTCATTATCAAACCAAGGCTTACTTTTTCTCGGTTTATGGTATCCTATACTTTCTTTAGCTGCTGATTCGATTGCATTACCTATGTGCTCCCAATTCTTATTTACGTCTGTTTCATTTATATTTTCATCATCATTTAAATCCTGCAAAACATCAAATCTATTTGACAGTTTAATTTGGTAATCTTTCTTAATTCTTTCATCAGTAAACTTTCCTGTATCAAATTTTAGAACTTTTAGATTTTGTTGCTTATGATTTATCACTGAGAGTGTTTCTCTTAATTTAGCAATTACTAAATAATGGTCACTGGCACAGTCAGCACCTCTATGTGTACGAACGTCAATTATACTAGTATGCCTTCTCTTATCAATGAGAATATGATCTATCTGATTATGAGTTTTACCATCTGGAGAAGACCAGGTATATTTATGGATATATTTATGTTTAAAAGTGGTACTTTTCACAATTAAATTCTTTGAGGTTGCAAAAGTAATCAATCTTATACCATTATCATTACTTAATTCATGAAGACTTTCTTTACCAATCGTGGGTTTAAATGTCTCTTCTTTCCCAATCTGTGCATTACAGTCACCTAACAGAATTTTCATATCATACTGAGAAAATTTATCAAAGACCTGTTCTAACTCTGTATAAAAATCATCTTTAGTATTATCATCTTTATCTTCCGTTGGTGCATGTATGTTTATTAAAATAATTTTACACCACCTACCCTGTAAAACTGCATATGATATCCTATCATTAATAAATTCTATTGTTTTAAGAGCCGAGATAATTCTATTATTTACGAAAAAGCCTGTTCCAAAATTATGATTTTCAGTACCACCATAGAAAAAAGTATAATTTTTAGTTTTACAATTCCCTTCTCCTGGCCACCTAACTTCCTGGACAGCTACTACATCTAATTTATACTTGACTATCTCATTAACTGTACACTGAAATGCCCCAGGCCGGTAAAGGCTCAGAACATTCCAGGTGTCTAATTTAATATTTTTCTTATTCCTAACGTAGATCTTATCCTTAGTCCAGGGACCTCCCAAAGTAGTCCCCACCCGGAGATCCGAACGGGGGACTATTTTACCTCCGGAATATTTTGCCTTGGGAACATCCATGGCCTTATATTGCTGATTCTTGACATGGCTTTTTACAGTGCAGAGTTGTCAGCTCTATGCCTAACCCCCAATATGAATGGAGGAACTACTACACAAGACAAACACAAACACATTAGACAGCACAACTACTACACAAGACACACACAAACACTTCACAACTATAACACAATATAAACACAAACACACCACAACTACTACACAAGACAAACATAAACAAATTAGACAGCACAACTACTACACAAAACAAACCTACTAGACAGCACAACTACAACACAAGACACATACATACACACCACCGATACTACACAAGACAAATACAGGGTGGGAAATAACCCCTTGCCAGGGGTCCACAGTAAAAAGCAACAACAATCAAAAAATCACGGAAACACCAAATGCTCCCCACAACAACTGCGGCCACAAAAACAAAATTAAAACAAAATTAAAAGTTAGTATGTCTGCCATTTGGATTAGAACATAGAACATAATAATACCAAACAATAGACCTTTTAATTCACATTAATGTTTTTTTTTTATTCCTTATCGAGGGGTGACGCTATTGTTAATTAATCAAGCGCCACGTGTCGGGGTGGAGGAGGAGATGAGTCATCGATGACTCATGCACACGTGTGAGTTTGGAGTTAATGGTTTTCCATTAGTGCACAAAAGATACTATTATGTATCCCGTTTTTACCCAAACCTAACTCTATTGTTGTACTTTGTATATGCGATACAGCCGGATATGAGTAATGGGTGATTTATGCACACGTGGGAGTTAGGAATTAATGGTTTTCCATTAATGTACAAAATACACTATTATGGAGTCCGTTTTTTACCCTAACCTAACCCTACTGTTGTACTCTATATATGCGTTACAGCCGGATTTGACCTATGGACGATTCAGGCTGGCGTGGGAGCTTGGAATTAATGGTTTTCCATTAATGTACAAAATACACTGTTATGGAGTCCGTTTTCGGCCTTTTCCATCTTCCATTTATGCTTTCTTATATGTGTTTCAGCCGGATATGAGTCACGGATGATTTAGACAGACGTGGAGCTTGGTTTAAGGGTTTTCTATTAGTCATAATAGATACTATTATGGTACCCGGTTCCGGCCTATTCTAGCCCAAGGAACCCAGTTCCGACCTATTCTAACGCAGTGTATGCTTTTTTATACGACTTACCCCCGAATATGAGTCAAGCCCGATACAGGCGATCTGGGGTAGAAGATATTATAACACAATATATGGCGTTAGCCTATGTTCGCTTTAAAGGCGAAGAAATTGAACGATAGCCTATTTGAAAACGAAGAATACGGGCAGAATGCATGTTATTAATAATAATTGCTTTTAAAAAAAGGGTAGAATAGGTTGACCGCAAGAACCTGCTACAAGGTGGCGGACGAAATTCGCACCAGAAAAGAAGTATATTCCTACCCACCGCCAACCCCAAAACGCGAGCGATCACTGCCGGGCGAGGGCCCAATTTTATTTTGCGGAAGTAATTTACGCGGCTTTTTCTTCCGCCTTTTGTAACATTGCAAAGACTATTTAACCAGAAGCGTAAGGAATTTGGCTGAACTAGTAACAATCAGTCCCAGTATCTACAGGTTAAAGTGGATGAGATCCACTATTTGCCCTTACTTCTAGGTTTCGAACCACGGACCCTTTGATTATTGTCTTATAAACAGCAGGATTCACGTAAAATTGACCAAATTTTTTACTGTTAGGGCCAATATTTCACATTTTTCGCGTATTTTTACTCAGAAAACGCTATCTGAACGATTCAAGCAAGAGTTTGCATGGCAATTTAGACACACAAACTGTGTTTCTTCAACTTTAGCTGAAGTTTAGGTTTATTTTTTACTCTAATATCACAATTTCATCTATTCAGGCTACATTTTTTATTAAATTTTGGACTCACAAATACATTTTTTCAACTTATAACTTGTTTTTTAAAAGTTTATTTCCATTGTTTACTCAAATAACACAATTTAAACTATTCTGGCAGGAGTGTTTATTACAATTTTGCTCTTACAAAGATACTTTTTCAACTTTTAACTTATTATTTACAAGTTTAGGCTAATTTTTTACTCTAACATCACAATTTCATCTATTCAGGCTACATTTTTTTATTAAATTTTGGACTCACAAATACATTTTTCAACTTATAACTTGTTATTTTAAAAGTTTATTTCCATTTTTTACTCAAATAACACAATTTAAGCTATTCTGGCAGGAGTGTTTATTACATTTTGCTCTTACAAAGAGATTTTTTTCAACTTTTAACTTATTATTTACAAGTTTAGGCTAATTTTTTACTCTAATATCACAATTTCATCTTTTCAGGCTACATTTTTTGTTGCAGTTTAGACTCGCAAAGATAATTCTTTCAGTTTATTTTATTAATTTTTCTATTTATTGTCTTTTGTATCTTATATTTATTAATTTTTAACTTTGAGTCTTGTTCGTTATTTTTTAAAAAATTCTAATCATTAAGGAAGAAGTACCTTTAAGTAAAACTTTAGCCCCACCATTTATGATTACTATGATTATTTGTATTATTGTTTTATTATGTAAATGTTGAATGTTGTTGTTAGGGTTTATTGACTTACAATAAGCTATTTTTGGTTTGCTTCGTAGGAAAGTTTGTTTATTTTAGAGTTTCATTTGTAAAATTTAACTGTTATGGTTGGTATTGTTTCCTAAATATATGAGTAGTGTTCCATATATTTTTGTTCTTGCATGTTTTTCATATGATGTGATCAGCGCGACTCTCCAGGTGTTTTTTACTCTATTTTTCCATTTTATTGAGGCTTAGTGATTCCTAGACCCACTTTATGCATGAGAGAAAGCTTGAAAGTTTCGATCTCAGATAACCCTCAGCCTTATGTCAGAGTATTTTCGAGTATATTTTAGACTTATTATGTGCCACTAGAAGATCACGGCTTGCTTAACTTTTAAGTATGTTGCGCTGTTATTGTATTTTTTGCTTTTGCTTACTAGATAAACTGTACGAAATGTTTAATATTTGTACTTTTTTGCACTTACCTTTACTGTAACTAAAATTATTATGTGTCTAAGGATTTTAACCCCTTTACCAAGAGTACTATATCTGGATGTTTATTAATATTGTTTATTTTTCCCCTTAAATATAACAATATAATGGCAAATCACAGGACAAGTCGATGTTAGCAGATGACTACGTGGTTTTTAAGTCCACCTGCCAAACTTTTTTATCCTAGAAGAAATATTTACCCTTATAGTCTTTTATTCAGGATACTTTTCAAGTATTACTGACTTTTTGGAGTGATAGACTTAATATCAGGGGTTATTTGTATCTGTTATATCATGCCAGTCTTATTTTTGCTACAATCAGGACTAAATTCCACTGAATGAAGCTTAAAGCTTAGGCTCTAAAGCATGTTGAATTGTTAATCACAGGCCAATTTGAACTTTACAAAGGCTTGTAGGAGACATAGGAACACACGCCAGGGCCTTATTACCGTGCAAGAATCACTTTCAGGGAGTACTACGAGGAAACGAAATTGATTTCTTTTGCTTTATCAGTTACACAACCAATATTTACTATTTCAAGTAACTACATGTACCAGAACATCTTACAGCCCAACACTAACTAGACTTCAATTTATACTATATTAGGTGCTAAATGTAGCAAGAACACTGATTGTACATACTTTTGAGAATCCAACTATATCAGGATTTTTCTATGCAAGTATATTTTTATTGATTACTAAATTTAGCAGACCAATCAGGAAGACGGCAAAATTCACTAAAAATAGTACTATAGTGTAGGTGATTGCATGAAAAGTAGAAATTATATCAACCACAAGATTTGGCTTCTTTTTTGCTTTTGTCACTAATATAAACTCAAAAAAGTCTCCTACTAGCCTTTGTAAAGTTCATATTGGCCTGTGATTAACAATTCAACATGCTTAAAAATTAAGCAAGCCGTGATATTCAAGTGGCACATAATAAGTCTAAAATATACTCGAAAATACTTTGACATAAGGTTAAGGGTTATATGAGATCGAAATTTTCAAGCTTTCTCTCATGCATAAAGTGGCTCTAGGAATCACTAAGCCTCAATAAAATGGAAAAATAGAGTAAAAAACACCTGGAGAGTCGCGCTGATCACATCATATGAAAAACACGCAAGAACAAAAATATATGTAACACTACTCATATATTTAGGAAAAAATACCAACCCTAACAGTAAAAATATACCGATGAAACTCTAAAATAAACAAACTATCCTACGAAGCAAACCAAACAATAGCTTATTGTAAGTCAATAAACCCTAACAACAACAACATTCAACAACTAAATAAAAAACAATAATAAAAATAATAATAATAATAATAAATGTTGTGGCTAAAGTTTTACTTAAAAATACTTCTTCCTTAATGATTAGAGATTTTTTAAATAACTAACAAGACTCAAAGTTAAAAAATTAATAAATATAAGATACAAAAGGCAAAAAATAGAAAAATTAAAAAAAGAAGCTGAAAGAATTATCTTTGCGAGTCTAAACTGCAATAAAAATTGTAGCCCGAATAGATGAAATTGTGATATTAGAGTAAAAAATTAGCCTAAACTTGTAAATAATAAGTTAAAAGTTGAAAAAAATCTCTTTGTAAGAGCAAAATTGTAATAAACACTCCTGCTAGAATAGCTTCAATTGTGTTATTTGAGTAAAAAATGGAAATAAACTTTTAAAATAACAAGATATATGTTGAAAAAATGTATTTGTGAGTCCAAAATTTAATAAAAAATGTAGCCTGAATAGATGAAATTGTGATATTAGAGTAAAAAATAAACCTAAACTTCAGCTAAAGTTGAAGAAACACAGTTTGTGTGTCTAAATTGCCATGCAAACTCTTGCTTGAATCGTTCAGATAGCGTTTTCTGAGTAAAAATACGCGAAAAATGTGAAATATTGGCCCTAACAGTAAAAAATCTGGTCAATTTTACGTGAATCCTGCTGTTTATTAGACAATAATCAAAGGGTCCGTGGTTCGAAACCTAGAAGTAAGGGCAAATAGTGGATCGCATCCACTTTAACCTGTAGATACTGGGACTGATTGTTACTAGTTCAGCCAAATTCCTCACGCTTCTGGTTAAATAGTCTTTGCAATGTTACAAAAGGCGGAAGAAAAAGCCGCGTAAATTACTTCCGCAAAATAAAATTGGGCCCTCGCCCAGCAGTGATCGCTCGCGTTTTGGGGTTGGCGGTGGGTAGGAATATACTTCTTTTCTGGTGCGAATTTCGTCCGCCACCTTGTAGCAGGTTCTTGCGGTCAACCTATTCTACCCTTTTTTTAAAAGCAATTATTATTAATAACATGCATTCTGCCCGTATTCTTCGTTTTCAAATAGGCTATCGTTCAATTTCTTCGCCTTTAAAGCGAACATAGGCTAACGCCATATATTGTGTTATAATATCTTCTACCCCAGATCGCCTGTATCGGGCTTGACTCATATTCGGGGGTAAGTCGTATAAAAAAGCATAAACTGCGTTAGAATAGGTCGGAACTGGGTTCCTTGGGTTAGAATAGGCCGGAACCGGGTACCATAATAGTATCTATTATGCACTAATGGAAAACTCTTAAACCAAGCTCCACGTCTGACTAAATCATCCGTGACTCATATCCGGCTGAAACACATATAAGAAAGCATAAATGGGAGATGGAAAAGGCCGAAAACGGACTCCATAATAGTGTATTTCGTACATTAATGGAAGACCATTAATTCCAAGCTCCCACGCCAGCCTGAATCGTCCATGAGTCAAATCCGGCTGTAACGCATATATAAAGTACAACAATAAGGTTAGGTTAGGGTAAAAGCGGGGTACATAATAGTATATTTTGTGCACTAATGGAAAACCATTAATTCAAAACTCACACGTGTGCATGAGTCATCGATGACTCATCTCCTCCTCCACCCCGACACGTGGCGCTTGATTAATTAACAATAGCGTCACCCCTCGATAAGGAATAAAAAAAACATTAATGTCAATTAAATGGTCTATTGTTTGGTACTAAGTGTTATCAATTCTACTGTGTGCTTGACTATGCGAACAGCATATCCCTCTCTTCCAAACTGATTTGGTTCGATTTGATGTTTTAAGTTCACTTTATGCACAGTAAGGCTAATCGGGAGTAGACATGCAGTTTAAAGTGGGATGCGAACCACTATGTGCTTCTACCTGGTTTCGAATCTGGGACCCCTTGATTACAAGGCGATGACGCTACCACTGCGCCATCGGGAAGGCATCCTCGAAACTGATTCTAAGGGACATCATGAATCTCCCCTGTTAGCACCCCTGATAAAACCCGTCTATCACCCAGTAACATAATTCACCTCCGTTTAGCGTAAAATAAAATAACAGCCTGTTTCGTTAATATTTTTCCGCCCATCTCGTATAAAAATAATAATCTCCATAACAGTTACGATGAATAAGCTCCGTGAATAACAAAGGCTTGTTAATTGGCTTCTTTATAAATTGACACGTGGTCAGCACATCGAATCCCTCGAAATGGTCTTTTCCTTGTTGGGACCGGCAAAAAGTCGCACCAAATTTTTTGGTCCCATTAAAAAAGGTGTTTAAACATACGCCAGTTTCCACAAGAATATATCTGCGTACTAACCCACCCACCCACACACACACACACACACACGTACACACACATTCATATGTATGAATGTGGATATATTTACACACATACACACATATGTGTGTGTGTGAGTGTGTGTGTGTGTGTGTGTGTGTGTGTGTGTGTGTGTGTGTGTGTGTGTGTGTGTGTGTGCTGAGAGAGAGAAAACAAGAATTTTAGAAAAGTCTAACTATTTTTTTATTTCCAACTGTTATATGCTGCTGCAGGTTTCGCTGAACATCACATTTTACTTGCATCAAAATAATATTTCTGTAATTTCAGGGAAAAGGACGATACAAGTCATAATGTGCATCATATTTTAACAAGAACTCTGTACGTCGAAGGGGAATCACCTAGTGTTTTTGAGCCAAATCGTAACCTTAAGGTAACAAGTTAGCATTTAATGGAACATTTGATATGGATAACAATCCACATGTGCACACACACTCACACATTTCACGTAATTGGTGGGTCCCTTGGTAAATAAGGGGCCAAATTGTATTTTGTTTCCACCCATATTCATAGGTCTTGCACGTTCACACACACGCCACAAAGTTATTGATAATGAGTTCGATAGCTATAATTTGTTAAATTTAGGTGAATATATATATAATTGGTGAAATTTAGGATATTACAGGTTACTTTGTGTATTAAGGTTGAAGCATGCACATGTAATTGGACTGCATAGAATGGTTTTAAGGGACTATTATATTTCATAGATTTTGAAAAGTTAGTTATCAACGGAAAATGGAAAAACTTCATATAAAAATATTTATCTGTTTAATTGAGAGAAATGGTGGTTTTAATTTTAAGATCTTCATTTACAATGCATTTTTTTGATACGCATAGGGCACCCTTGGACGTTTCCACTGCGCGGTCATATCAGCCTCTATTCCGCGCAGGAGTCGAGGAATCGAGGGTGGTTATAGGTGCCCGGTGGAGGCAAAAGTGGCTCGGATCAAACTTTAAACTGTGGGTTCAGTCCCGATTAGCCTTCCTGTTAATATAGTAGACATTAAACCAAAACTCAAACACACATACATACATCTTAATAATCACCAGAATGATTATTTCAAGAATATATTAATTTAAGCATGTTATGAGAGGGACCAAATTGAGATAATACGCCATTATGAAGAGTATGATAAGCTATGACAACGACCATATATTGCATCTACATAATTTCTATCATCAATGGAGTCAGATACTGTTGTGGTGTGGCAACAGTGTTTACTTTACGCGGGTATGAATAGTCCGTGTCGTGAATATGGCAGTCTGGAGTCGTAGACGTTAATGAGAAAGTACATCATTTTATATTGCCAGTAACGGTAACAAATAGTTTTTGTTGTTTATCTATGCGACGCTCTTTCTGTTAAGGATCCTGAAAATCGAAATTACAGTGGCAGCAGCCTCGTGGTTAGCAGAATGGCGGACGTCAGCAAGATTGAACTACTGGACAATAATAACTATGATGTATGGGCAGTAACGGTAAGTGCAGTGCTGCGAAGCAAAGGATTTTTCAGATATGTTATATTGAACGATGAATCAGAAGAAGAAAAGACGAGAATAATGTTGGAGTAGAAAAACATTGAATCACTTGGTTTTATAGTTGCAACTTTACCACCCGACCAGTCTGGACTGTTCATCAACGAGACGTTGCAAAAAAATGTCTGTCAACGACTCGCGAAGTGGCGTATCATATTGTACGGGTTGATCGTTAAAAATACGAGAACGTCGAACAGAATTACATTCACAAATGGGTTAAACAATTGAAGAAGTGCAAGATGCATTAAGAGATGACGAGGTTAGATTGCAAAAAATTTACTACAATGAAGAATCCGAACAAGCATACAAGGAGAAAAGGAAATATTGTAAAAGGAAAGAAGCTCTGCGAAGGTGTTGGACGAGTGGAGAAGTAGGACATTTTTTGAAAGAATGTTGGCACAATATAGAAGGTGTTAAAGGTCAAGCTAGTAGACCTTCTACATCTACTTGTACATCTCATAAAACACCGAAAGGAAAAGCGAAACAGACAGGATTCACATGCGAAGACAACATGGAAGCTGCTCTCTGTGTATAGAACATGCAGGAAGAAAAGGAGAAGTGTAGGTATGGTGTATAGACTCTGGAGGTACATCTCGCGTCACATATAAAGAGGAGTGGTTGATAAATAAAAGACAAATGCAGAGTGATGTGCAACTTGCGGAGGAAATAAAATCAATGGTGGCCAAAGTGCCAGGTGACATTAAAGTATCAGCAATCACGAATTATGGCCAACGGCACGATGTGTGTATTTATGATGTGTTGTATGTAACTGAATTACGTTTAAATTTATTATCACTTAAGGGTTTAGTAAATAATGATAATTAGGTGATGTTTACAAAACATAGTACAAATGTAATTGAAAAAATTACATGAGAGTAGCAGAAGCGTAAGAATAGAATATAAGGTATGCGCTAGAAACATTTGTAAGATCAGATGTAAATCAAACTAATGATACCTGTTTAACTGTGAAGAGAACGTAATAATACTCGTATTAATAGTATAAAATTAAAAATACGGCATACTTGGTTAGGTTACTTAATTGAAAAGTATTTAAATATACTGAGGTATAGTAATTTAGTAAGAGATCTAGATTTTAAGCTAACTTCAGATAAACTAGAATTGTGTGATGCTTGAACAAGGTGAAAAATTGTGTAACATCCCTTAAAACAAAGTAATGATGGCATTACCATTAAATTTGATACACCTGGATTTGTAGATTTTTGGAAAATGAGTCAGTAGGTAGTGCAAATTATATGATGTTACTGTAGATTTGTATAGTAAAAGAGCGTTTGTATACTTTCTGAAAACAAAATATAAAGCATTTGATTATTTTTTAAAATTAAAAACCGATATTAAAAGGAAGTCAATAATTGTATAAAAGGTGTAAGATCAGGCAAGGCTACAGAATTTGTTAACAGTGAATATCAATGTTTGTTTAAGAAAGAAGGTATATATCACCAGCTAACTATTCATATAGTCCACATAGCAATGGCATTGCAGAGAGAGCAAACAAGTCACTATTAGACATGGGAAGGTCAATGTGAATTGATGTAAGGTTACCCATCGAATTTTGGGCAGAATCGGTGGCAACGGCAGCTTACTACTAAGGACGTCGACACAAAAACAGGAATGTAAAGATAGACGGGAAGATAACCTTTAGTAAAACATATGAAAACATATGGATGTGTGGCATACAGATACATTCCGAAGAAGTGTTGAAGAAAATTATAACATAGAGGGAAAATGAAATATTTGTTAGATATTCCAGAAAAAATAAAGGTATTGTACAACCACAAAACAAAGCATATGCATGAATATAAAAGCGTTGTGTTTAATTAAAGAAAATGTAGAGGTTTATTGGTGAATTGTTAATTGGAAGAGCAACTACTGTAGACTTTATCAACGTGAAATATAAACACGAGGAAGTAATGGAAAGTAAGCAATATGACAACAGCAGCGTAGATTTGCATGAATCAAAAGTAGAAGAAAGAAAACGGGATATATTTCTTGCTTGACTGAACACCTGAAAATGCACCAGGAGAAGTACAAACTTATGAATTGACTGAAGAAAGCAGTGGAACGAAAAGGAGTGGAAGGAAAGAAGAGAAACAAACGAAGTGTTAAGAGCAAGACATAAAGAAAATTTAAAAATAAATCAAAATCAACTTTAAAGTCTCGGTGTGAGAAGATCTGAGAGAATAAAGGCAAGGTAACAAACAAATTTATCAAAATAAACTAATCACAAATATTTGATGAACCTATCAGTTCACCATAAAGTAACGGTTTGAAAATGGCAATGGATGAAGAGATGCGAGCATTGGAATCTCATTGTGTTTGGACATTAGTTACCAGAGATGACACATGAAGGTTATAAAGGGCATTGGTACCCCTTCAGGGGACGCCGCCTTAGCGTAGCACTGACCGTGTTGGCGGAGAGGTTGGCGTGATTTGTTAAGGCTGATAGCTATACCAGCGGTAGATTTTCTACCAGCAGGGTTACTCATGCTCGGCATGTCTCAGAAGAGAAGCCAGACAAAGGCGTTCTGCAACGTCCCATCATACCTATCATATCCTATCCTAATATTCCTATCCAGTCCAAAACACCGTTAACGAGTAGGAACTCTCAGGGAGTAGTGCCCCTGCCGACGTGAGAAAATGGTCCTCCTAACCCTGGAGGTAGCACCTGGTAAGGGTCTCTACCTCAGAGTTACGAGGGGGATGAAGCGGATTCCTCAGCCGTAGTGTAGGCAACCGTTAACGGAACAAACCTGATTCAAACCCAGATCCTCCAGGTTGGCCTTTTTTGTGTAAGACCGGCTCCTTCACCAAGCAAAAATTGCACATGCTAGAAACGATCAACAAAGGAATGCCAAACTTTTGTACCTACGACAACCAAGACGAGTTAAAAAAATAAAAGAGATATCATTAAAATTGGAACTTGGAATATACGTACGATGCTGCAACAAGGTAAAACGGAAGAAATTGCTGATGAAATATTGAAACCTACACTCCAAATAGTAGGCATTGAAGAAATTAGATGGAATGGCTATGGGCACATAAAGAAAATAGACTATTCTGTATCCTATAGCTGCAATAGTGAAAATACAGGCCACCTAGGAACTGAACTTATGATACTAAAGGAAATCAGGAAAAATGTATTAACCTTCTCACCTCACAACGACAGGATCTGTAAACTTAAAATGAAGGACAAATTTCATAATATTTCTTTTATATGTGTTCACCCCCTACGGAAGACTCATCTGATAAAGACAAAAGTCAATTGTATGAAATCTTACAGTTTATACAAGATCAGACACCCAGGCATGATGTAATAATAATATTAGGAGATATGAACGCAAAAGTAGAACGTGAAAACGTGTACTTTTCAATTACAGGCAACCATTCTCTACAGAATGAATGTAATAAGAATGATGTAGCAATAATTTGATGATAATGAGCACAACATTTCAACATAAAAAAATCCATAAAAGGACCTGGATCTCACCCGATACGAAGACTTTGAACCAGATAGATCACGTGCTTGTTAATTCAATCAAGAGTAATACGTTCCAAGACATTAAGACTAGACGCGGATTCAATTATGATTCGGACCACTTCTTAGTCAAACTGGAAATAAAACAAGAACTAATAACAATTAAACACCAGCAGATTCAGCTACTAAAATGGAAGATGAACAATATATGCGACTCTAAAGTACAAATAAACTATACAGAGAGTGTTTGCAAGGAAAATTAGAAGGAAAGATGAGTCACAGGATACTAATATAGAATGTCAAAACATTAAGGAATGTTTTAATGAAGTATTCCAACACCAAAAAAGAGAACATCCAATGAATGGTTGGACGAAGAATGTAGATTAGCTAGAGATGAGAAGAATAAAACAAGATAATAAATGCTTAAACAGAAGAACAAGAGAAAACCAGGATGATTATATACAAATAAGGGAAAATGTGACAAAGATCTGTAAAATAAAAAGGAAAGCATGGATAAATTATAAAACTATATAAATTTAAGAATCAAATAGGAAGAATGAAACTAAGATATTCTATAAAGAATCTTTTTTTTAACAAAGACAAAATTTCAATGATCCCACAATGTAAAGATAAACAAGGAAAATTAATTTCAGAAAATAAATTAGAAAGATGGAAACAATGTTTTAGCAATATTTTAAACAGTGAAGAAACACATGACAATACCTACCTAAGAAATGTAAATCAGATACACGGTGTAGAGATGGATGTCACAACAATTACTGAAATTAATGCAATAATAATTAAGCTATAAGCTAAAGAATGATAAAGATACAGGCACAGACAATATCTCAGCAGAACTAAATAAAATTGGTAGAGGAACCTTAAAGAAAATAAATAATGATCTTATACTTAAATTACAGAAAAATGAGCAGATCCCAGATGACTGGCTGGACGTAATAATTTGCCCTTTTTTAAGAAAGGTGATTGTAAAGACTGTAATAATTATAGACCAATAACTCTGTTAAATGTAATTTTATAAAAAATATATTCTATCTTATTGTACAACAGACTAAATGAGTTTGTAAAACATCAAATTGGTAAATATCAAATGGGATCTAAACGATCAACCGTAGACAATATTTTCATGTTACGACAGATATATGAAAAATGTCACGAATTTAATATCGAGCTACATGATGTATTGAGAGATTATATCCACGCATTTCATTCTATTCTATTCGAAGATCATTAAACATTAATTATATTTTAGAGTTTGGCCAGTTGTTGTACCCTTTTACGCTGTTTCGAAAATGGGGATCGAAGTGTTACCGACTCATGTTATTCTTTCATACTCTAATCTAAACCAACATCGTACTCTATTACGACCTAATCTAACCTAAATGGATGACACCTTACCTTATTGTGATGTGGCTAACTAATCGGATATATATCATTTGGCGAAAATCCGCATTAGCAACATTGACAACTTATTGTTGTGGTGTTTCAACTCGCGCGCATAAAAAATAACCATGTCTATGAATGTGTTCGGGTTCAGGAAGCAGACTATCACGGAAGCAACGAATCAAACTGCATTGTCATTAAAAAATCCATAATTTCGACAATTGGACCAAACTCCTCCTTTCTGAGCTTAGAAACACCAAACTTGGATTCCAAGACAATGCTATTGCAGAAAACCCGAACTCTCTACAACCAACGGTTTCCGAGATAGACCAACTTTCTGTTACCATTTTGGATTTCCGAGCATAGGTTGTATTAAGACTTTTACTCATATCTGATTATAAATTATAAATTTACAAGCACGTTTTGGCTAAGTCTTATCGCTTAGGCTGTAGACCCACTTCCTGTCGCCATTTTGGATTTCCGAACATAGGTTGTACTGAGACTTTTACTCACATATAAGTGTACATTATAATTCGCAAACAGTTTTTGGCTACGTCTTACTGCTTAGGCTGTAGAGTAGGTGAAATGCTTCGTTTAAGAGTCGCCATCAATATTGCCAACTCACTCCCGAAAAAATTACCTTCATTTTATCATGCCCTATCTTGGACTAAGCAAACCTAAATCAAGGAACTAGCAACCCTGCTTATGACGTAGTAGTCTGTATTGGTGGGAGCTGGACACATTTTTTGACCTACTTTCAACAATGTGACCGGAAATGGCGTTACTCGAAGTGTTCCTAGCTCGGTGTAGCCTTTTACGATGCATATTTTGAGGGCCACAGCCTTTTACCATGTATGTTAACCTCACTAGGTGCAATAGAAGAATTAGCCGTCCAATTTCGGTATGAGGTGTGTGGTCGGATATCATGTGACTGTGAGGTGTGGGCAGAACTCATGTTATTGGTTGCTGCCAGCTTCGCCCCTGCTCCCTGACTGGCTGCTGACAATCATGTGATCTTGGATGCTATGCCACCTGAATTTTTATTGGCTACTAATGAGCCTGATTCGTCACTGGCAAACTATGCCTTTGGACCTTGATTGGCTGCTTATCAGGTGTGTCCCTGATTGCCTGTTGGCAAATCTAGTCGCTGGCTTCCTGATTGGCTGCTTATTTTGCGTATGTAGTAACGAATTGCATATGATATGGATGGAAACATACATATCTCTGTCTCACACACACACACACAGAGCTGTACATAATGAAAATGCAATTTTTAATTTGTAAAATGGAAAGGGTGCAAATTAACCTACAGCTAGCAATGTTTCTACAAATTAAGGCAATGCTCTGGCACCCTTGCTCTACGCAAACACACACACACACACACACACACACACACACACAATACCCCCACAATACCCCCCATATATATATATATATATATATATATATATATATATATATATATATAAAAAATAACCATGCCTGTGATCTTGTTCGGGTTCAAAAAGCAACCTGTCATGGAAGCATCGAGTCAGGCTACATCGCCAAGCTTCGACCTGTTGCCTTTCATGTTGTACTCTTCACAACATCTTAATTGACCGCCCTGAAAAAAATCAAAGTCCTGAATTCGCTCTCTGGTCCTACCTTAAACAAATAACAAAAGACTTCGTAACTAAACAATTGCTTGTTCAAAACTGGAAATTTTTACACAATTTACAAAATATGACAAAACACCAATAGACATGTTCATCATCTTTCCCTTTCATCGTTTCTCGATTTTATTCTGAATTCCTTTCCTCATTAAATTTGCCATAAGTAAATTATAGACATGACATTATGTGTGAATTTGTTTCTTCAAACTGGTAGATAATCATAACATGACATACTTGGAGGAAAGTAGCGTGCTTGATTCTCACGAGTGAGGTCGTAGGTTCGATTCTCCACATAGGCAGGATTTTTATCAGGAGTTTATAGTTGGATGTAAAGTTTATCCACCATGCTAAGAAGTTAACATTGGTCTCTGTATTTCACGAGGTGAAAGGAAATAGTAAGAGGAACTTGTTTCGATGATAGGAGGAAGTCACATGCCACGTGGAATGGGCAGAATCTAAATAGAGCTAAATCTGTAATGGTGGTTTCGAATATTGCAAAGTAGTGCGGAAAGTTTGTGATAATCGATAGTCGTCCTTTTTGTTCAAAGAAGACAAACAGTTTAGATACAAAGCAGTGAGGAATTAACGATCATTATGAGGTTTTGAATTTTTTGTTTTTCACTCACTATATAAATACTTATCAGTAGTTTCTTATCAAATCGGCCTCCGTCGCAATAACCATTTACTTATGTTTATTGGTGATTTACTATTATTTTGAGACGTATGGTAAGATGGTGGAGAGGGGATTGACAACAGTCATTACGAAGAAACGGACATAAAATTACCAATCTTAGCAATTTTAACTCATTAAACGTTCTCCTTCGTTACAGTAATGCACCACATCACTTCTTAACGTAAATGTATATGATTGTTTTTGTATATCGAAATCAAATAATCAATATTGTAGGTGTCAGTAATGAACAAACAATACATAACTTAAATAACATTACATTTTGCATCCTGAATACATATATGTGATTTGGGAATTAATCATGATGTGTGTGTTAACATAACATATGAATAATAACTAACAATAAAATAACTTCATGACCTTAAAAACATGTTGACGTTTATGATAACTCCCACCTTCCTGTGTTCCAAGCACATTTTCTCAACTAGTAGTAAAAATATTATTTTTTGAGAACTGTTCGATATTATGCAAGCTATTGTAAATAAAATGTTGCATAAACTCCTCACAAATTTGCTTCTTTCTGCACAAACTTGATGGCGATATCATCCAGGTGGAGATAAACTGTATTCAGTGTTTCAAACACCTCTAATTTCATGTCGAGCAAGCAGAATTGTAAAAATTCGTCAAGGTTCTTTTTCCAATTTATTATTTCTGTTTGAGTGTGTATTATAATAACGGTTTATAGTTTCTAAGTTCATGGAAAGTGCGAAATTGAAAACCTCTCACCACAGCGTTTTTCGTCTAGTGAAAGGACCAACTCAAAGTTGGCTACTCTCACTTGGAGCCAAAGTGCAATGTTCCTAAGTTTACGAATTCGGGAGTTAGAATTCTTTCGGGGCGGTCAAATAAGATGTTGCGAAGTGTACAAACTCAACGGACTGTTAATCTTTCACCTGAACAGCATTTGGACGAAGTACGACGACGACTTTGGCAAAAAGTTTTACGTCTTTAAAAACAACCTAAATTTCTACAAAATTTCGATCAGTGGTAAACTTCAATAATTGTGAATCCGGAGAATGCGGGTGAAATCAAGGTTTCCATCGGCAAGAATATTTATCGCTTCAAGCACGATAAGATGGACAGCACCACCACGTACGATATGTCTGCCGCCGATTGCCTGTATGTCGAGCTCCTGGGCTGTTACGACAAACTCATCCCTCTCTTCGTCGAGATGCGGATCAGCTACCCTATAATAAATAAGCATAGTAGCAATGCCTAACGAGATCTTCGGCCACACGAAACACGACGATCACGGCGACGAGCTTCTCATGCTCGACGTCAGGGTCAAAAATTGCGGAGCGACCTGCAGAGTCGGTTGAGTATATAAAAACTAGTCTTGGAAATGGACATGACTATAATATCAAAATTATTGCATAACTTAAAACATTAATAAAAGGACATCTTTGCACTACGATTTCTAGCAAAGGTATTATTGTTTGTAAATGTGGAATGCAAAAAGGTCGGTCCCTAGCCTCTCAGGGATTCGAATCCTGTTAGGTTAAACAGCATAAAAATTTCATCGCGGACAACAAACAAGAGACACTTTGTGTGTACGAAACAAAAGCATTGTCATAGGGACTGACGATTTTTATTATTATTTTAACAGTCCCTGGCATAAGATGGACGAGGTTTGTGTACTTTTTCTGCACTGCACACTATGTATAAAATGACATACCTCCCAAAAATCTCACTGCCAAGCGTTGCATGAAGACTTGTCCTGTGTGAGAGAAATGCATTCTAAGCAAACATTTTGCGAGGTACTGTCGTACCTGTGTGCAAGCAAACAATTGACTGCGACTGAACTGTTTCCTGGGTGCGATAAGCACTTGACGATCGCTAACCTCAGCAAGCACCGGCTCGCGTGCAAGGCCTCCGGAGGACCGATGGCGCAACCGTCCACCTCAACCAAGAGGAAGGCGACTTCCACAGACGCTTCATCTGCCAAACGAGTTAAGCCAACGGTGAAAGCGTTGCGATCTGCTTTCGAGCAGATGTTGCAGGACTTCTCTATAAATTCGCACAAGCCGTGAGACGTGCGTAGCTTTTTGGTGGATGTGCAAGGAATGTTGGTTTCTATTCTGAACCTGTAGTTGTCCCAGTACTCCATCAAGTTCTACGCGGTGCTGTCCTGCGACTAAGCGAGACCGTGAGGTGAACCTTACACCTTCTGCTACTTCATCAGGCGAACGTTGCGAACCTCGAGGGCGCCTACGACGAGTTCATTGAAGAACTTGTGCGAGAACAGGAGGAGCACCAGGCTAAAGGTGCTGGGCGATCATTGTGTGGTACGCCACACGAACTTCGGGTGAAGGTTAGCAAGTTCGCCCCTGTCTGCGTCCAACTACGTCCATCTACCACCAGACGTTGCGAGCAGGAAGGCGGTTCTGAATATTCAGAACGAAGACAACAAGTGCTTCCTGTGCTCGATGCTGGCGGCGTTGCACCCAATCGACAGGAAATACCACCCGCACCGAGTTCACCACTACGTGCAGTTCGAGCCAGAGTTGGAGAATGCGATGGTGGGGATCCCCTACCCCGTGGCGATCAGCGACATTGGGAGATTTGAGACGCGTGCGCGCAATATGTTGGGCCTGCGACTATCCATAAATGTTTACAGCCTTACTGAAGATATGCATCTAGTGCATCCTATTCGGGTGAGAGACGATGGAAATCAACTTCTTGTTGATTAAGAGCGACTCCTGCCACCACTACACCCTCATCCGCTCGCTTTCCCGGTTGGTCTCGAGCCAGATAAGCAAAAATAATCACCAAATCGATTTATGTCGGAGGTGCCTGGAAACCTTCAACAACCTGCAACAGGATGATTACCAGCGCTCTTGAGGTCCCGATATCGCTGCCGAGAAGCTCGCCAACCACATGCTCTCATATGATACCAACAAACCCGAGCGAATGCTCCTGCCTAAACCCGGCGGAGGTTGAGCACTTCCTCATGAACAGTGCTACGGTAGAGCACCCTGCAATTATCATAGCGGATTTTGAGGACTTCCTCAAACCCCTCTTTACCTGCAATCCCGATCCTGAGCTATCCTCCACCAACCCCTACCAACTCCACGAGACCTCGAGTTTCGCTTATTTTGTGATGTGGCGAGACCAGCGTGTTGCCCCCGAGCCGTAGTGTATCGCTGTTCCAATGCTGCAAGACACTTCCTGGATAGAATGGTTAGTGAGGCCCGAGAGATAAGTAAGGTGTTGTTGGTCCCTAAGCGCAGGCACATCGAGGCCACGACCTGTCCCATCTGCAACTCAAGCTTCACTGACAAAAACAAAGAAGTGCGCCACCACGACCATTATGGCACTGGCAGCTACATCTTTCCGTGGTGCAACGAGTGCAACCTGATAGCCCGTGACCCGCTCATCATCCCTGTGTTCTTCCACAACGGCTCGGGGTACGATTTTCATAATTTAGTCCTTCATCTCGGGGACTACAAGGAAAGGATAAATGTATTGGCGCAGAACGAGGCGTCAGCAAGTGGGTGTCGATCCCAGGATCGCGAACGACAATTGAGCTTCAGTTCCTCGATTATTTGAGGTTCCTCCAGGCAAGCATCGATGCTCTCGCTGGCAAGCTGAAGGACGAGCAGCTGACTGTTAACAGTTGCCAATTTCCCGAACTTGGACGTGAGTCTCATCAGGCGTAAGGGGGCCTACCCCTACGAATACGTCACCGACCCTGCCATGTTCGAGGAAAAATTGTTGCCTCCTCGTGATAAGTTCTACAGTCGGCTACGAGACTGGGGTGTTACTGACGAAGAATTCTAGCACGCCCAGTCCATGTGGCACCAACTGGATTGCCAAACACTCGGGGATTACCACGATGCCTACCTCAAGCTTGATGTGGTGCTCTTTGCTGATGTATTCCAGGCGTTTGCGGGGCCGCCATGATCATATACTACCTGGACCCCGCGTATTTCTCCAGCCTCGCATTTTCGGTCATGTTGCTGTTGACGAAGGTTGAGCTCGAACTCCTTTCTGACGCAGACATGGTGCTCTTCGTTGATCGAGCCATCTGGAGTGGCATGGTCCAGGTGTCGCAGCGACTCGTGCGCGCGAACAATAGCCATTAATCGACGTCAACAACCTCTACAGGCACTCCATGATGCAGCAACTCCCCTGCGGAGGGTTTGAGTGGGTTAATCCTTCCCGTTTCGACGTCGAAGCTTTCGACGATTCGGAACGCGGGTCCTTCGCGGAGGTTGACCTCGAATTCTCCGAGGAGCTACAGGCTGGCTCGGATCAGCCCAAGCTGCTCTTGGATGTCGAGTACGCCCGGCCGCAAATGTAATGGTAGAAAATAAATTGCACAGCCGAAAATGTTGGCAATGCTGCGCGTACCGAGACGTTCGTGATAAGATGCTTGAGGAGCCTCAAGCAAAGTTTTCTCAACGCACAACTTCAGTACCGAAGGTCATGCCACACGTCGATTGCAAACTTTCGGGAGCATGTTGTCTCTCTACACAGGTCTCCCCAAATGCCTGTTTGAAAATGAATCTTGTGTTCATGTTTTCTCTCTCCAACGCAGTAACCTTATAATATTGTTTTAGTTCTTATTTTGTTTTGCTTTTACCATGACACGTTAAAAAAATTTTGCAACTATGACGATGGATGGTACTTAGATGGTACTCCATGCCGAGACCAGGACTCGAACTCGGAAGCAAGCAGTAGCGTACCCAGGATTTCATCAAGCGGGTGTTATTTCTAAAGATTTCTCTAAATTCACGTTGTTTTATTAAAATATAATTAAATAATAATAAACGTAATTAATTAATAATACTTGTAATTAACTCATTAGTTTAATTACTACAAATAATACTACTATTATGAAATAGTAGAGACCTACATAAATATAATATTTATGAAAGCAATAGAACGAAATTACTTTTAGTCATTCGATTTTTACAAATTCTAGGAGCGCGTTTGTTTCTTTGATACGAAATAATTGTCTAGTCAACGAGGTGAGACATTTTAAGTGTGAAGAAAATCCTTAAAAACAAAAAGAAATATATTAAAATAAATTGAAATAATCAAAGTATGGAACTCATCCAAGGAGATGCGATGGTCTGGTTGATAGGGTGTGTGACAATACGCGGGCGATCAGAGTTCGATTCCCGGATTTTGTTGGAATTTTTCAGCTCTTGTCCCCGCATAAATGTCCCCGATAATTCACATCTGGAATTTCTCGCTGTTCTTACCAAAAATAGTTAATGTTATTGTCGTTTGAAATCAGAAATTTAAACTTGCCAGTAAACAATGGGAATGTGGACTGGTGGCTGTGTATTCTTGTCCGCCTAACTATACCTTACCCACTTACAACGATCGAAGAACTTTCTTTAGTTAATGCTCATTGTTCACACACACACATACACAAAAAATGCATGTGCATTGAACACTTGATGCAGTTGAGATACAAAACAACTTATTTCTCTTATAAATAAAAGGTGCCCTCAAATTTAATTATCAGGAATTCATGTTTATTTTGAAGGCATTCAGTCTGAATGACACGTGTGTTTATAATGCTGTGCTTTTCTGCATGTTGCATGGAAATAACAATTCAAATTATTATTATTATTATTTTTATTATTATTATTATTATTAGTAGTAGTAGTAGTAGTAGTAGTAAGCTAGTAATATTGTCGCAGATCTTTGACTATGACAAATTGGAAACCCTGCATGCTCCAAGGAGCTTTGATAAGGCACCTGAATTGCCTCGAGTTGAACCAGGAAATGGGCTATCTTTAATCCTCGAGTCCAATCTACAGTACAATACGAATGCCATAAGAAGTTGGTGTGTGGATTTGGTCAGCATGAGATTGCTGGTTGATGATAGGTGAATGTTTTTTTTTCGTTATCTTCTGTTGCTTTCTACGTCTGGATGTTGAATGGCGAATAGATTAATTTTGGTGAACTGATAAGCATGAAATGGCCAAGCCCGTGGCTAATTGGTTAGCGCACGCGCTTCGAAGTTGGGAGGTAGAACATGGACCAGAAAATATGGATGTGTCATTATCTTCATCCACTTCCATCTATCACATCTTTAATCTTATAATCGCGATTAACCGAGAGTGGTAGAACATTGACTTGAAATGACAGATAAAAAACCTAGGGTGTCGGTTTCCGAGTTTGAAGTATTCTTGTTTCTTCAGTCAATACCGACAATAGGCTGTGACAGGGATATGAAAGGCTTCTTATTCTATAAGCAATAGCAACACGAAAAGAGCGACAGATATTCCTGGTATTTCCGATTTTCCTTGAAACTAATTTCCCGTCTGTGGTGATAATTAATTCTATTGAATGTGCGAAATATGTTTGAAATCAATTTGTGCTAATCTATGCAGATATAACTGAATAAATAGAGCCTCCACGATGGGACAGTTAAAACGTCGCCTCATTGCAATCAACGAGTTCACGGTTCGATGCCCGGTGGAGGCACATAATGTTTCGGATTCCACTTTAAACTGTAGTTCTCGTCTCGATTTGCCTATATATGCACAAAATTTGTGGTACTTGGTTACTGATCGTAAGTTGCTTTGCTGCAGGATTTCCGGATAATAGACGTGTTGAAAGGAGCTTCTAATTTTCAAATAAATTTTAATTTTTGGTATTTAGTGTCGTTTTTATGCCACTTTTGAGAATTCACGAGATGAGTGATGATATGATATATGGACAAACAAAAAACAATGCTCAGACCGGTATTCGAACCCGAAATCTCTGTCGTCGTACTGCGTTGTGCTAACCATACCTCCACGGAGGTCGATAATTTTCACATACAGTAGAAACTTACACATTTTCCTTACATATTTGGTTTACCTACTGCACCTCCTACCATTCTCTCTTATCATGAATATGAATATTACCTCTTCAATTCAAGTTTAGCTTATTTACAGCTGCCGCTGGGTAGTGAATGAGTATTGTATGTACATTTTCGTTTCCTGTTGAGGTACAAAATCCATCACCCAGATTTAACATTTAAAAAATGTAGGTCCTCGTTAGTTTAATCATTATGAATTCGCGTAAATCAGGAAACATTTTGCGTTGTTTCGAAAATAAAACTTACATGTCACAATTGCCATATCCAACTGATCTCCGTACGTATAATAAATAAAGTGTTTTGCACTTTGCACGTCACACTTCAATTGTATGCTATGATTGTTTCTCTGTTATGAACGAGATGTGCCTCCCCCTAGCGGTCGTCAACCAGAGAGAGGATTGTCCCCGAAGAAATAATAAGTGTCCAGAAAGATCTATTACGCATGAATATAAGATAAATACTCCTTAGGAATTACATGTAATTATAAGCTAACTCGTGTTCGAGAGATAGAACAGTGTGACTAAACTTCGCCGCTCTTGCCTCCGAGTGCGACTGCTGCTCTCGGCATGGAGTTCTATCTCTGTAGTGTTTCTTTATCAAAGTAATCTAATGATCATCTATCCTCATAGTTGCGATAAATTATAACAGTGTCTGGTAAAAGCAAAGCAAAATAAGAACAAAAAATAATGTAAGATTACTGCAATGTCAGAACTACGTCCGAAAGAGAAAACGTGAACACAAAATCATTCTCAAACAGACACTTGGGGAGATCTGTGTAGACAGACAACATGATCCCGAAAGTTGCCTTCGGTACTGAAGTTGAGCGTTGAGAAAACTTAGCTTGAGGCTCCACACAGCTGCAGTTCCATCCTTGGTCGAGCACTTCGACACGTCGGGTTATCCCCAGCATAACAGGTATGGCATCTTGGCCCGGAACATAAAGGTGCCCGGCAAACTCAAGGACGAGAATAGCGACGCTATGCTCGAGTTTGCCGGTCTTCGAGCCAAGGCTTATGCGATTCAGGCCGAGGGGTGAAGGGCGTGGGCAGGCAGGTGGTGCAGGAGCACCTCACGTTCAAGGATTATGTCGACTGCCTTAGGACCCGATCACCTGTTCTAAGAGCAGAGCAGCGCATCCAGAGCGTCGACCATGTGTTGACCACCTACGAGGTGAGAAAGATCGTTCTGGATACGCGCGACGACAAGAGGTGTGTTCTTCAATGTGGGATCCACACACTCACGTAGGGTCATTATCGCCTGAAAACCACCAAAGCCTGCACCATCTGTTCGTAGTCTCCTAATTTTTTTCAATCGCTTTTCCATACTCAAACTCTTTTTCTTCTAAAACTGAAATAACTCCTGACGTGATCTACGGGACAAGAAAGGGGCACATGCATGACCAAAGGGGCAGTTTCTTTGTGCGCTCAAGTGTGATCTTTTTTTGTCACACTTGCAAATGCTGTTAAAGTGCATTTAAAACTGTTCGGTCACCCGCTCGTTCTTGACTTCGTACACGAAAATTTTCTCTGCAATAAGGATGACGCTCCACAGGGTGTCGGCAGGCAGAGCGTCGTGAAACTCGCACACAATCTTGATGTTGGTGCGATCGTTGATCTTTTTCGATGTGTTGATGACGAACATGGGTCTGCGAGCGATGAACACTTTGGGGTGTATTACACGTCCGCGTTGCCGGAGGTCACCCTATTGTAGGCTGTGTACGCCTTGTGGTTTCAGGTAGTCGTCGTCTGCGATGTTGAGGTTGTAGTTCTCGCGGGTAAAGGTAAAAGGTAAAGTGTTCCCCTGTGCATAGCACCACGCCATGAAGGCGTATAGGGGGTGTGGGAGTAACGCCCCACACTTTCTTGATCCGGTCGTGAGTGGGGGTGATCACGCCCCTGACCGCCTTTAACCCCCAGGGTTTCCCCCAGGTACCCATGTTATTCGACGCTGGGTAGGCGCCGGGGCCGCTTCCACCGTTAGAAAAGTTCCCGGATTTGAACCGGCCGGGGATCGAACCCGGGACCTTGAGCATGGTAGTCAGACGCGTTACCGACTGAGCCACCGCGGCCACTTCTCGCGGGGGAAGATCTAATTCCTGCCGTTTTTCAAGTAGACGTTCTTGATCTTGCCGTCGTCGAACTTGCTAGAATCTTTCTCCTGGTTGTTGTCCTTCCCTGTCTGGAAGAGCACAACGGCGAACTCTGGCATGTCGTACCGGATGCTGTTGAACTGCGTGGTTATGTTGAATTGATGGTGTTGTTGTGCACCGTCACGTTTGGTATCAGGTACATGCAGTAGAATGCATGAAGAGCGACGGATTTAGTATAGATGATGTCATCGTGCAACACGAGTTTCAGGACCGAAGTCTCACTCGTGAGATGGAACAGTCCCATCGTGCTTCAGGTGCCACAATGCTTTCTGGAAATCTTCGATCGTTGGGTTATTTATTCGAGACAAAAACACGAGCATAGCAACACAGAGATGACCACAGTTTACTTCGTCGAAACCTTGAATGCGTTCGTCGTTGTAGTAGAGACCGGAAGCACCGAGGTGAAGACCAATCCAGCGGGAGGCACACCGCCGAAAGAATAGAAAATGAAAGCGTTGTCCTTTGCTTGCTTGTGGTAGCAGATCCAGTGCGTACCCGAATCTTCGTAACTGTCCAGGTTTACTACGTTGCACTCTTTTTTCTTCACAACGTAGGGTAAGGAATCTGACATGAAAACATCAATGAATTGAATTCCCAGTGGCTCGATCAGAGATTCAATATCGACGTTGGACGTTTTTAAAAATTTTTCAGGGCTCAGGATTTCGAGGTTGACCTTTTGCCTCCTGCCAATTCCTTCCCATTTTCTTCTCCATGGCCAGATTGTGACGTATCTGCTTTTCCAGATCGGCCTTGTTCTTCTTCGCGTCGATAACAGTCTTGGCGTTTGCCTAATGCAATGATGTGATTGTTATTGCTGTCTGTTTACGCGTTTGACTCTTACCATTCGTCCGTATATCGTCTTCTTCCTTCCCTCGCCTCATGAGGATCGTCCATCCTATCGGCCAACTTTTCGGCAGAAACTAAAAAAAAATGGCACACGGATTTTGTAAGTTTTTTATACTACTTATTTGCGAAGATGGTCCATAAGACTCATCTCGCACGGCGGGCGAAATTCTGGCGCCATTTTGCTTAATTTGACAAGCTTCGCAACATCCTCACCTCCGTCGAACGTATACGCAAAAATCGTGTGCAGCATTTCGATGGTTGGTCGGTCATACAGGTCGCCATTTTCACGTGTGTTATTTATTTAGATTCCCTACCCCAATTTTCGTTTTGTGTTCATGGGGATGGTATTACACAACGCGGCAACCCGTTGACCTAGCGGGACGTCTATACTGACGAGTCTCCAGAAAGCCGAAAGCTCCAAATCCCTGTCGCCATCGTGACATGCGTCGAGATCACTGTGTGTGTTGTAAGCAATGTCGTGATACTTGCATGCAGCATCCAGCGGATTCACACTTTTGTCTTCTCTCTCCACTCGCTGTTCGAGTTTGGTAGCCGGACCTCAGCACTGGTAACCTGGCAGGTGCATCTCGAAGTGTAGCTTGTTGATGATGTCGTTCACAAGACCTCGATCCTCGGCCACGTTCGGATATTTCGGAGGCAGGGTGTTGATGATCTTGATGATGTACCCTGTATCTTTGCTGTCTGTCATTCACAATGAAGTTGGCGAGCTTAGAGCTAATCATGTCCACGATGCGCACCTTCTCTTTGTGAAAATTAAGGATTCCAACATTGTCTTCGCCTACGATGACAAGCAAACGGTCCCCAAGCTTCCTTACATCGTCCACCTACACAAACTCTTTGGGCAGAGTGTTGTAGAGTTTGACACCGCTGCCCGTTTTGATCTGGTTCCATATTGGCTTCATTAGGTTCTTGCACTTTTCACCGCTGCTGGATTTGACGCGATTCTGCGTGACGTCGTTGTTTTGCTACACGGCATACGTCATGATCAAAATTTTGGTGTAATTTTGGTAATCCTCGTCTGTGTAATCTTTGGGTTGCTTTTTGGTGATGAGCTCCCACAGTCCCACTGTGCCAGGATACCTGGCCCAGCTGTTCTTCTCGCCCAAATTGACATTCACATCGTCATCCTCGAACGTGACTTTCGATTTTTCAATTTTCCAAGCTACACCCTCGCTGAGTTCCATGGTCGCGTACAATCCTAACACCTCATCCTTTTCGAATTTCCCGGCGCTTAGGTAATCCCTTGCCAGTGGACCCAACTCGACTGGCTTGTCCGAAGAGATGCTGCCTAGGGCCTGACGTTTCGGTGGCGGTGAGAGTTCAAGCGGAGTAGTGTGAATGCTGGATATCGGTGTGGGTACGGCATAATTTCGAGACGTGAGCGGCACAAGCTCGATGATCATGTCTTTGTTTTGCTCAGTGACATCTTTGATTTCTTTACAGAATCCGCTGATGGCATCAATAATAGCTTGTTCTTGGCGCTTTCTCTCTTCGTAAATTCCACGATTCTCGGATTTCCACCCCTTGAACTGTTTTGCCAGGTAGTTGCGCAGTTTCAGGTTGTCGTCTGCGAGTTTGTGTTTCGTCATTGTTCGGAAGTTATGCTATTTTATGTAACGTTTCAACATTCGTGAAGTCGTTGATTTTGTTTCTGTATTTTCCGTCGTTCGGTTTATCGTTCATGTCGACCGTCACAAATCCAAAGTTCCAGCACAACGCGCAGAATTTTGAATATTTGTTGTAACTCAAATTTCCACCCACGTAGTCGTCGTGCACGTGCTTGAGGTTGGTGGCATCATGACGAAACCGGCACACAAGGTTGGTGTTGTCCCGAAGCAGCTGCTTAGGAACCTTAGAGAAGGTCTGGACATGGTAGAAGATATCTGTGTCTCTGTGGTGACCCTGGGTGAAGTAGTTGCGAATCTCGTTCTGGTTCTCCAGGATCACATCGTCGAAGACCACCACCGAATTTTCAAGGCCGCAGTTATGACCAGCTACATATTGCTCTTCCTTTACAATTATTCACTAAGAACTATTGTCCTTCATTAGGACACAAGGCTTGCAACTGAAGTCGGTATATTACCTAACCTAGCAGAAATATAAATATATGGCAGTGGAAGGCTTAAGCCGTAAAATTGTAGGTTTAGAAATTATACATAAAAGGCTTGATAGTATAGAGGTTTATTTGACAACAAAATGCCTGAAGGGCTTGTTTCTACATAAATAATGATTATAAGAGTATAAACCCCTAATATACCTAAATACAATAAATAATAAAGAAACAATTAAATTAACCAATTAAATCTTTACATAATTTCAGACTTCCTTACAAGTTATTTAACCCAAAAGAGATTACAGTAATGTCATTTTAATATTAATTTTCTCCAAAAAGGCCTATCTCTGAATAGAACAAAGTGCGCAATGCTTTAACTAAAAATCCCAACTAATGACTCTACATAAAAACTTAAAATACTAAACCATTACAAAACAACTACTCCCTGTACTTTGTTCGATTCCGAGATTACCCCTTTCAACACTCAAAGAGAACTCAACTCAACGTGCTTAAACCTCTGCTAATCATTTTGAAGTGAAGTTCCCACACGATACTTGCTTTCCTCCGACCTCTGAATTTTCAGCCACGCCTTTTTTACCAAATTGAAGCCATCTGGTGGCAAACTAACTAAATATTGCTTGCTTTTCACTCGTACACCTTGCATATGGTTATTCATTTACCCCCTCCCTTTTTTGAAAGTCAACCTTATATAACCATATGCTAAACAAATCGTACCATGCCCTGTTCGATTAAGAAATATTGACCCTGGCAGATCTTGTCAGCTCCTGCTCAGAAATGTGTAGAATAAGCTTTCTACAGGAAATGGTAAGAACACTGGCCTTTGGCAAGAGGTGACGAGAGGCCAAGCGAGGGTTTAAATAGGTGCGCATGAGAGCGACACGGGGTCTTTTAATCTGGAATCATCGGAGAAGCAGGAGCTACTGGTCTTATTTCTAAACCGAACAGGGTAAGCTAGTCTACACCCATTCTGCCATTTGCATTGCTCACTTCAGTTTAGAAACGAATCATGAGTCTATTTTAATGAATAGTTAGATATTTGTACCTGCCCGTTCAGGGCTGTCTCTACCATCAACTAGCACTAATAGTACATCCCTATTAAAGATCCCCGCGTTCAGAGGAACGCTACGTGGTTTGAGATGCGTTGTTTTTCATCCATTTTTACGGAAATGTGATGAAAAATTAGAGCAACGTGGTTCTTTTGGAAATGAAAAGCGTCATGCCTTGTTTTCCTAAACAGACATGAAAATTGAAAGGGTAGGCTGCGGAATTTTTTTTTTATTTCACTCTGAAATAAATGAAAATTGAAATGCATTAATATCATGTTAGACTTGTTTCTTCGCGGAATTTTTTCCTAATGGGGGGTTAATTTTTTAAAAAAATAAGGTACGTCCCCATTGTTAGTAATGCCTTATGTCATTTACTGAGTTGGAGGACGAGCTTGATACCACATTGGATAGGCTCATCATTCTCGCCAATAATGCTGTTGGTCCGTCTTTTGATGTGAAGGGCCTACCTTGTGCCTCATCCACCCCAATCAGAAGTCCTCCATTAACTAGAAGTCGCGCACGCGCGCAGGCTCACTTTCAAATTGATAATCGTCCCACAGTTCTTGTGGAACCACCCACCATGGCTCAACTACCTTTTGTTCATCCCTTCCTGTTCGAGAGCATTCAGTTTCAGGGTGCCTCGGGGGAGGATGTTTCTAAATTCATAGACCGTTTCGAAAGTGGGACGAGACAAAAAAACGGCAATTATTCCCGGCGTTGTTATGTGGCCCAGCCCTCCTCTGGTTTAATGCAATTAGCCAGCAACCAGGCGTCAATTTAGTCAGCTATGAGGACGTCAAGAAAAACTTATCAAAGAATTCACAGGCTCCTTTGATCAGCTGCAGATCGAGGAGCAGATCAGATATCGGTTCCACAGGGACGATGAACCGGTATCATCTTATGTTAGGGACAAGCAGACCCTCTTGTTTAAGATGGACCCTAACATGGCTGTGAATAAGCAGCTTAAATACATAAACGCAGGTCTTCAACCGGAATTTATCAGGAAGATATACAAAAAACAATATAATTCAGTTCCGGAGCTTTTGAAAGACCTCAAGGAATATGAAAAGCCAAAGTTCCTTATGCGCCGTAGAACGGTGCAAGAGCTCTTGCATTCGGCTCAAAAGGAAACTCTTTTTCCGTCTACTGCTGAGTTGCGCATTCCTCACCAGAACCCCGTAGTTAGCACTACGGCGGTTGCTCCGGAATCAGCACCTCGGGCAAATCAAGACATGACTAATCAGCTGCAAGCCTTGCAAGCTGAATTGGACCTTGTCAAAAGACAACAAACGTCTCTCCCAACTTCAGAACCGTCCGCTGTAGAAGCTTTGGCTAAGCAGGTTAGCAACCTAGCGTTAAAAGTCGAGGAAGTTATACAGTCACACGATCACGAAAATTTTCAAACTGTAGGCCAAAATTATCAAAGGGGTAATTTTAATCACAATCGTGGTTCAAACAACAGACGAGGCTTTCAGGGCAGGGGAAGTAGAGGCTACCGTTCAAACAACGGCCGGTTTCAGAATCGTTCCAATTTTCAGCGTGGCCGGGGGCGAGGTTCACCAGCCCCCCGCGGTCGTCCCGATCAAGGTGACCGGAGTGGCCAACAACTTTGTTATAAATGTGGTTTTCCTAATCACCACCAAGAATTTTGTCTTCAAAATCCAGAAGATTTAAACGCCAATTAACCGCAAGTAATGGAGACATACCTGCGGGCAGTAAAAAGATTTTAGTCTCTACTTTTCCGTCTGAAGACCTCATTTATGTACATGCCAATGTAAATGGGGAACGTCAAAGGTTTATTGTCGATTGTGGGAGCCAAATAAGTGTAACAAGTGATAAGGGTATTCCTGCCCATGCTAGGAGGTTTAAAATCAACACTCTAGTTAAAGGTGTCACGAATAATTGTTTAACAATTAAAGAATTTGTACTTTTAGATTTTTTGTTTACATTTAAGCACCCCTTCAGGGTGATACAAGATTTTGGTCATAATACCATCCTTGGTAATGATTTTCTCAAAGCCCAAAATGCAACTTTAGATTTTGAAAGCAATAAATTGGCTTTGAGCAGATTTGGCACTCCCCCACGCAACCGCATTCGGTTTGAATCGAAGAAAGCTTTTGATGTTTCCGTTAAATTGGCAGGTTTGCTGGTACATACTGTTGAACCTGAATATGTGGCTTCTAAACGAATTGCTGTGAAACCAAGATCACATTTGTGCATCCCTTTAAAATTAGTCAATACAGCAAATCAAAATTTAACTTTACTTGAGCCGGATGCAAATTTTCAGGCTAAATCTGGCATAATGGTACCAAGGTCGATACTCAACCCTGCTACACAACTTGTTTGGGTATCCAACCCTTTGAATTATAGAATTGTAATTCGCAAAGGTACTCGGATTGGTGGCGCAGAATCTTGTGAGTTGGCAACGGTGGATCAGGAAAATAGTTCTGTAACAGTTAATTTAACAAAGGAAGAATCAGAAAACGACGATATCCCACAAGTGGATATATCCAAATTTGACATTAATCCTCAATTGGAGGAACATGAGAAAAATGAACTTTTAGAGCTTTTGTTAAAATACAAAAATGTTTTCAGTTGGTCCGAAAATGACATGGGCCTTGCCACCAATTACAAACACAGGATAAAGCTTTCTGATCCTACTCCGTTCCATAAGCAGCAATATCCGATCCCGGTACATTTGCGAACAGAGATAAAGAAACAAATTGAGACTTAGAAAAAAAAGGGAATAATCCGGGATAGTACAAGTCCTTATAACTCACCAGTTATTCTTGTGAAAAAGCGTGACGGAAGTTACCGTTTTATTCAAGACGGTCGCTTTTTGAATAAACGCTCTGTGTTCGATGCGATGGCCATGCCTTCCATTCAGTCTATCTTGCACGATATGGGGGGAAAGCAGTACTATTCTAGTGCCGATTTACGTTCAGGATTTTTTCAAATACCACTCACAGACGACAGTAAACAGTACACAGCCTTCTCTATTCCCAACCTAGGTCATTTTGAATTTAATGTTTTAAGTCAAGGTCATATTACCTCGCCAGCAGCGATGAATCGAACACTTCAATTGGCTTGTAGCGGAATGCAAAGTGATAACTTCGCCTTCTATATGGATGATTTATTTACCTGGGGCCATACCTTTAATGAAATGTTGACAACACTGGAAAAATTGTTTCAGTGTCTACAAAACGCTGGCTTGAAAATTTCTCCACACAAATGTAAATTTGGTTATTTTGAGATACTCGCCCTTGGACATTTGGTGGGTCGTTATGGCCTACGCTTGAGTGACCGTATTATTTCTTCCATTAAGACTTACCGCACCCCCTCCACCACAAAACAGGTTAAACGATTTTTAGGTTTATGTTCATATGTCCGTAGATACATCCCATCCTTTTCAGAGAAGGCCCAACCTCTCCAGTCCCTTTTGGGCAAAGGAAAAAAATTTGTATGGGGGGAGGACCAAGAAACAGCTTTTACAAACTTAAAACACGCTTTAATAACTGCCCCAGTTTTGCTACCCTATGACCCTTCTAAAGAAACACGCGTCTACTGTGATGCAAGTCTGAAAGGCCTTGGTGCTATTTCAACACAGCCAAATGCAAATAATGATTTCCTTCCTATAGCATATGCAATTCGAACACTCAAAAAAGGGGAAGAAAAATTGTCCACCATGGAACTAGAACTATCAGCGGTTCTGTATGCCCTCAAAACCTTTAGGTTTTATTTAATTGGGAAACATTTCGAAATTGTAACAGATAATAAAGCAGTCAGTTATTTGCGTACTACCCGTAATTTGAGTTCGAAGCTCTCGCGGTGGAGTGCAGAGCTTGATTCATACGACTTCACGGTCGTTCATTGTAAATCTACACAAACTATTTCCGACGCTATTAGCAGGGAATCAACCAACCCCCCGGACGACGAATCGCCAGAATTGGGCGAACCTCGTATATTTCTCCTCCAGGATGAATCAATAGATGTGGGAAAACACCAGCGAGACGTCTCATTTTTTTCAGAAATCATAAAAGTTTTGGAGGGGACAGATGACGCCCAACCCCCCCTTCGAAAGACAGGCTTTTTATTATGTGCTGGAAAATGGTCTTTTATACAGGAACCATAAGATGGGTGGGGGAAGTAAGAAATTACTTTGTATACCTAAGTCCTTACGTCATACTGTAGTTGAACAATTTAATTCTCACCCGTGTGGTGGTGGTCATTTAGGGTTTACTAAAACATATTACAATGCGCTCAATCGCATATATTTTCCCTATATGAAACGTTTTATACAGGACAAATGTCGCCAGTGCCTATCTTGTCAAACAAACAAGCGGCCTACAGGGCTGCCACAAGGTGAACTCCAGACCTTTCCAAGCTGTCGCCCTTTTGAACGCCTAGCTATAGATTTCGCGGGACCTTTCCCTCCCAGTGGCCAAAATAAATGTAAATACATTTTATCATGCATGGATTTTGGTACCCGATATATGATTGCTGCTCCTGTGGTCGATACCACTGTTCAAACGGCTGCTAACTTTCTCTACGAGCACATAATATTAAGATTTGGTTGTCCAAAAATTATCAATTCTGACAGGGGGGTTCATTTAATTCCTCTGAATTTAAAGAACTTAGTGCTAAACTCGGTATTTAGTTATAATTTGTTACTGCGTATCACCATAATACTTCCTGTTTAGAGGAACGAGGTATCGGTATTTTGCAAAGTATAATTAAGCATTTTGTAACCCCGAAACATGATGACTGGATTACCTATCTACAACCAGCTGTGTTTACGTATAATGTTACACGCGGAGACTCCAGTCGTTTTAGTCCGTTTTACCTCATGCATGGGTTCGAAGCCCGTTTGCCCTGGGAAAGTATGCTTCACGCAGATCCCTGCGAAAATAGTGCGAACACAGACAAACTTGAAAGGCTAAACAAGGCACGAGACGCGGCTCAAGAAAATTTACGTAAACGATTTGAGTCCCAAAAGAAGTATTATGACAGACGTCATCAAGCAACAAGTTACGCTCCTGGTGAATTGGTATTATTATATAACCCCACTCAGAAGGCAAAAACGGCTAAGTGCTTTTCAGGTGTTTATTTTGGGCCCGCGGTAATAGTAAGAAAGGAAAATAGCAATGCCTATTTAGTGGAATATGAAAATAGGCGCGGCAAGATTGTGTACGATTTAGTGGCTGTACAGAGGTTAAAACGCTATCACCGCCCTTCAGGGGGCGAGGAAGAAACGAATATCGTATCTCTTCAAGAGGAAGATTTCGAACCAGTAACCGCCCATACGTAGCCCAAAGCACATGTCGTAATTGTTTACTTTCTGTGTGGACTTTATTTTTATAATTTTTATATTTTATTTTAATTTTATTTTTCGTTCCATTTCCCTAAAAGTATCAATACGTCAATTCGTTTTCTCGCCAAACGTATAAAACCTAATGTACGCACCATTGTTGTTTTCTCGTAGAAGTAAAACTATTTTGTTAGGCAATTGCATGTTTTATATATGAAGTTATTTATAAACACGCTCTGAAATATATGTGCATTTTTTCCATCCATGCATGTCTTTTCTATTGTGTATATTAAACCTACCGGTAGTATGTGAAAAGACCCGTTATTATAGTTAATAACGTAAGAAATGTTAATGTCCCCGTGACATTTAGCCTTAAATAAAGAAAGAAGTCTGCGTAAGCCGACTAAAATGAAGCAGAGAACCAAGTTCTCATTTAGACCATGTAATTTGTGCTAATAATAAGCAAGGTGTGAAGTTTCATACGTTTGACGAGATATTTTTTTTATCTATTTTCAGTTAAAATTATTCCTGGCCGACAGTTTGACTTTATCTTCTTGACCCCTCCTTGAATAATTCCTATTTACATTGCACTAATTGCATTCTTTCTAAAAACTAACTAAAATACCAGAGAAAATTTTAAGTTAAATTTATTTTGTGTAAAAATATGTGATTTATCAAATTTATTGATATATTGGCCGTAAAGTAATTCGTTTATTTTCAATAATAACTAAAAATAACAGTTGTGGTCATTTTAGCAAGTTTAGGTTCAATAATTGCTACATATTTCAACAAGATGCAGTTTTTCCTATATTTATTAATTTTAATTGCATTTATCTCTCTTGTCAATTCCCTATCCTTCAAGGAAGTGGTCATAAGATCTTTCCAATACCCGTACATCATCTGTTCAGTAATTACGTTAACACTAGTTTTTATTTGTATGTTAATTCTTGCCTTCATTTGTTGTCAGCGAAGATGTAAAAAGTTAAAAGTTTTGGAAAATAATTTCCCAAGGGAAATGGAACGAGTAAATATGTCTTCAAGTGTACAATTTTTAAATATTTCCCAGTCGACTCTTGGCACAGTGGTCCCACCCAACCCGTTACATGTCGAAATCTTGAGTCAGTTTTTACCTTTCAAGACCCCTTTTATGACCAAGCAGATACTCCAAACGTAATTATCCCACTTGAAATTCCTCCCGTCCGTCTAGATACATTTAATGTTGGATGTCAAACTCTTAATCCATTAAAGTTAGATGATGTTAACACCTCATCTCGCTCTGTTCAAACTAATCCTGTTAAAGTAAAAAGAGTTAAAGGAGTTATGGTGAAAACACAAAACGTAGATGTGTCTCGAACCGACGACCCCCAGCCCCACTCTGAACTAATTGTCCCTTTCATTCAAAACATGTTTTATGACGACATATAATCAAGCTGCTTTTCCACGCACTCCCCTAGCCGTTATGCAACCGAGTTCGTACTAGCCTGGGGCGCCGAGCAAGCTTCCCCCTTCTTTTTATTTTCCTCTGATTCTGTCTCGATGAAATCCAGGTACATCAAGAACCAAAAGTTCATGAAAGATACTCTCTTCCTCTTCCTATTTGCTCCTTGGCACCGCCTCCCTCGTTACCAGTCCTAAGTCTCTATCGTCGTGTTCCCCGCAGAGAAAGAACACGTTCCTGTTATTGGTCATCACTCACGAGGGGCTCCGCCCGTCCAGAACGGCCGCTATATACTTTTCCCCTTTTCCCCCTCCCCCCCCCGACTCAGATCACACATCCAGCAGAGATGAACGATGTCTTTAGCTAGACTCCTCGAGTTCCTGCTTTATGCTGATTTGCATTTCCCTCGCAATTATCATCGTCGAGGCCACTTCGGTGCGCAGTTTCTACTCCACATTCGAGTTAGCGGAAGACACATAGGTATCCTATTTCAGTCTCGGAGAGAGAGAATTTGATGACAGCTTTCTTTGTTGTGGATGAACTTTACACTCAGCTGGCTTCGGCAATGAAATTCCTAGCCTCCAAACGAGGTGTGAATAATAGCCTCTTCAAGGGCGCTTATTTATGCGACGTTTTTCTCGTTCCTTCAGAATTTTCAAAAGTTTCCCAAATGAACTTTAATTACCTCTTACAGATTAATTTCATGTTAATCTTCGTAAAGTAGGTAATAGCGAGTAATTGTGCTTATATTTTACTCTCCCACACGACATAGACTTTAGTTGAAGTAATATCATACGAAATCCTATACTTTTCTCCCGGCCCGGCGTCATGATGTTCATTTACGGTTCCGTTTCAATTTTTTCCTAAGGCGACCATAAAAAGTAGTTTTTGTTTACCTTATTAGGCTAAAACCTCAAAAGAGTGGATTTAGACGCTTACAGTTGTCATGGGTCAAGTGTAATCTCTTACGCGGCGAGCATTTATGCTAAGTGACAAAGAAAATACACGGCGGGCTATAGCATGACGTAGAGTAGTTTTTCCTCTTTTCTGTTTAACGCAATGCCTTATATTTTTTTCCTTTATTCTCAGAACCGTAAATTTACTTCACAGATAGCCAAGAAATGTTTTCTAAATCAATAACCCAGATTAGTTTCAGTTTTAAATTTACATTTTTTACCTAAGAGAGACAAATGCGCCCCCCTTATTTGGCGACGGTTTTAGTCCGGTCAAGGCAATCTCCTAGGGTCACACCCGGGATGTTTATGGTTTGCTTTGAGCAATTTTAATTTGATTTTTTTTGTTATTATTGTTTATCGTTTTCTTTCTTTTTTTCTCCGTTTATTGATCAATTGATTTTTGATGATGAAATCATCCACACTCGTAGAGTTTTAGATACAGAAATAGCTATTCGAGCAATTTCTCCACTTTTTAATACCTCTGTAAATTTTTCAAATGTAATTCTTCCTGATTGGACTGACTTTCGACTGGCCATGGAGAAATGAAATCAGTCAATCGCGAACGAACCAAAATTTCATGAAATATTTTTGTCCCTTCTTCCCGTTACTATTATCCTATTACTAATTTGGAACTTCATTTTAACTGTTTATTTATGCTATACGTCAGGCGTATGCAAGCGCAAACCAACCTTGACTAGTGAGCGTTAACAGTGCGTCACTATGTCGCCTTGATTTATTCATCCATTTTTATGTATCTTTCGTAATTAATTATCTTAAAGTCATTGGAGCCATGTCATTTACTCTTTTATTATATCTTAGTGATCCCGAATTTACTTGTGGCTAGGTCCGTTTTAACGGTTGTGACGTTACCAAATTTTGGGTTAATTATTTTTTTTCTCGTCAGTTCCTCATTTTTACAATGCTTTGACACTTCTGACATGATATTAATGGATTTCGTCGGGTTCACTTTCTGATACCAGGGGATATATTTGATACCATCTACATATTACTTTTATATATTTATCAATATTTAATCCTACATATTTTCGTTTATTTTATAGTGCCATGTCATAACTTTAGTTTTATATTGCACATTATTTTATATTTGGGAGAAGCCAGGGGCTATATACAGGGTGTATACAAACATGTGTCAGAAACTTTAGGGATTTATTCTTGACATCAAAACATAACAAAAAGTTCATATGAACATGGGTCCGAAAATCCTTCGTTAGGGAGGTATGAAAGGAAATAATAATGAGACGTTGACCAAACACATTTACATGTATGAAAGGATTTAATATTCATGGCACAAAAATGATACATTTACCAAACACATTGCCATTTACAAAAATTGCTCGAAGTGACCACCTCCTGCTTCCATGCATCCACTGAGCCTTCGTTCCATATTTCGCCGGACGTTGTGGAAAACTCCTGGTGTGTTCCGTATTTGGTCAAATCCATGTTGTGTTCCGTATTTGGTCAAATCCATGTTGGATACGCTCCCTCAGAACTTCGACATTGGGTACGGGAGTCGAATACACCAAGGATTTTAAATGTCCCCAAAGGAAAAAATCCATTGGGTTTAAATCTGGCGATCGGGAAGGCCATGCAATGGATCCCTCGCGACCAATCCATCTGTTCGGAAACTTGTTATCGAGATACTGGCGAACTATCCGTGTAAAATGCGGTGGAGCACCATCGTGCATAATCCACATTCGTTGGATGACGTCTAGAGGTACATCATCAAGTAAATGCAGAAACGCATGTCTGAGAAAGAAGTAGGAGCCAATAAGATGATCATGAATGATTCAACCCCACACGTTGAGGCTGAACCTCTGTTGATGTTTGTCTTGTCGCACTGCATGAGGGTTTTCATAAGCCCAGATGTCATTGTTATGATAATTTAAGATCCCATCACGTGAAAAGCCAGCCTCATCAGTGAATAAGGTACATGCTAAGAACTGCAGAAACACGGTACACTGCCCTAACATGCATTGACAGAAATTTATTCGTTGCTGAAAGTGTGCCTCATTTAATCCTTGCACCCGTTGAAGGTGATACGGGTACAGACGATTTTCATGCAGAATGTTCCAGATCGTCATGTGATTAACGCCTTCCCTTCTCGCAATTCTCCTTGTACAGTGGGATCCATGAGTATTACCGTGCAAATTGTCCACCACCATGTTCGTTCACTTTATTTAACCCAATAAGAGCTTCAAGAATTAAAAGAAAACTCAAAACAAGCTGTTGACAACTTCTGCACCATCATACATAAAAATCCATCGCTTAAAAACACACAGAATGTAAGAAAAAAAAATAATGAAAATAATAATGGACAATATGGACGGTAATACTCATGGATCCCACTGTACTGGTTGATGGAGTTTCATCGACAGTCCGAAGAACCCGTTCTTCAAGGTCAGGCGTTCGTACATCACGTGGTCTCCCACCATCTGCAACTCTCTTCTCAAATGTGCTTGTCTCTCGCAAGCGTTGGTTAGTCGTACAAACGTTCTTGCACAAGGTAACTGCCTTCCAGGTTAACGTTCCGCATAACGTTGACGTGCTGCATTCGCATTCTCATCTGCTAGGCCGTACATGTAGTGCATATCAGTCATTTCAGACACTGAATACATCGTTGTGATGCAAGTCACAGTAAAACAGAACAAACGACAATCAGACACAAAAAAACAAATGCCATGCCCAACTGTACACAAGAAAGTGAGTACAAATGCACATTTGAGGTACATTACACAACCAGGTGTAATTCCTTTCATACCTCCCTAACGAAGGATTTGCGGACCCATGTTCATATGAACTTTTTGTTATGTTTTGATGTCACGAATAAATCCCTAAAGTTTCTGACACATGTTTATATACACCCTGTATATATATAATTTAGTCAATATATACATATATTACTTTTGATGAAGTCAGATTTTTCATTTTAATGGTGTTCCAGTGTTACGGCGTCAAATGACATTTTCCGCCTTTTATTTTCTTTAGCCTTCATTCAACCTTTGTTTTATAATTTATATCACTTATTGGTCAGTTTATTTTATTTTAGTTTACTTATTTTTACTCATGATTTTCACTTGCCTATAGAAGACGATTACTTTACACATTTTTTATATATTTTCAATATTGAATGACTGAGAGCAATGTAGTTTTTCCCATGTCCAACCTGTTTCCTCCCCTGTTCGGAAATTCCACGAGTTCAAGGAATTTCAAAAGTCGCCCAGCGATTTTTTTTGAGGCCGGAAGAAGAACGCATTCCTGAAGGCTTTGGAGCTCACCAGCCTCCTTTGGGCTTCAGCGGTGTATGTCACGTAGTTGCACCGAAAACCCTATTCCAAGTGACATCCCAGGATCAGAAGAGCGTCAGAAACATAAGAAGAAATGTCATCTTACAGAGCAAACCCCCCACGACTCTAACCCCCCTTAAGAAGAAGCATGAACATCTTTCATGTACATCGTCCCCTTTTGCTCTGTAAGGCCAGGCAGTGTATTTCACCCCATATTGGAACTTTCCGGGTACAGTCAACGACCCAAATGTGTTGAGACCCACCCCTGTGGATAGGCAACCTGCCAGCCACCTGTGAACAGTTTCATCCTACCAGTGGCCATATTTACTGTTCCCCATCTTGGAGTGTTCGCAGCACGGTACACCTTCCGTTTTCGCATTCGTGTCGCCATTCGCTGTGTGCCGGAAATATGCAATGGCGTCTGCTGTGAACTTTCGGGGGCCTATCCTAACATTTCCCCCCCCCCCCCCCAGTGTCCGCCATTGAACAACGCATATTTTGGGGCGTGGAAACGCTACTTGGAGTGGCTTTCCATGGACTACCCTGTGTTCGCCCGCCCCACGGCCAACGTCTTTTCATCTGACCTTTGCTGAACAGTATTCCGGAACTTTCCACACCGGGATTCGAATCCGGTCCCCCAGTGAAATTGTGATCGGTCAAGGACCGTGTATGTCCCGGAACAGTGCTTCGTACCCCAGGACTCCGGGGTTTGAGTGTATTTGGATTGCCCTGCCTTTTGATTTCTCAGGTCATAGTGTGCTACGAACGTCAGTGAAAACATCTTCTTCAAATATTTTTTTAATCTTCGTGTGGTTGTGCGCAGTCCAGTGGAGCTTGGTGTTTACCATGGTCCTTTTGCTCTCGCCTCGAACTGTCATCCTGATGAGGCGGAAGATTGCGAGCATGCGGCCTTAAGGTTTCTTACGGATTAAGTTCGGTGCTTAGATAGCACTTGTTCTGAAGACATTCGCATGTATTGCGTTACGATGCAGTGTGTTGAACACTCCGCTGACTCCACGGACCTCCGAACAACACTTTATATCGCATGTTGACCAACCGTCAGCATTGTTGATTACGAGAGACTCTTCCAGCGTGTGGCTAATGAAAACAAAAGACTCTCTTTCAGCATTCAAGCTTGAGCTTACTTCTGTTCCATTTAATTTTCGGTGAAGGGCCTCCGACATTTTTTTATTATTATTTTATTTTATGTATCCTTTTTGTTCCTGTAATAAACAAAACCTTTTAAATTTTGGTGAATGGCAGAAGGTTCAATTTAAACTTTTAATTATTACAATTTCAATTTTGGAAATTGTTTCGCGAAAGGGAGTGTCGTACCATGCCCTGTTCGATTAAGAAATATTGACCCTGGCAGACCTTGTCAGCTCCTGCTCAGAAATGTGTAGAATAAGCTTTCTACAGGAAATGGTAAGAACACTGGCCTTTGGCAAGAGGTGACGAGAGGCCAAGCGAGGGTTTAAATAGGTGCGCATGAGAGCGACACGGGGTCTTTTAATCTGGAATCATCGGAGAAGCAGGAGCTACTGGTCTTATTTCTAAACCGAACAGGGTAAGCTAGTCTACACCCATTCTGCCATTTGCATTGCTCACTTCAGTCTAGAAACGAATCATGAGTCTATTTTAATGAATAGTTAGATATTTGTACCTGCCCGTTCAGGGCTGTCTCTACCATCAACTAGCACTAATAGTACATCCCTATTAAAGATCCCCGCGTTCAGAGGAACGCTACGAAATAACCAAAATACATTTTTGCCACTTAGCTCCAAATAATTATTTTCGTCACCTAGGAGTAGTTTTCAAGGTGTAATTTGTCGACAAAATTTTCCCGATGCATGAGGATGAGTTGAGGAAGCATCTACAATACATCCTAGTGGAGATGAGAAAGTCTTTCACTTCTACCAGTATTTGGAGTGTTGTTTCTACATGACGAGACATAACAACGATGACAATTGTAACAACAGGTACCTGTATAACAAAATCACAAAAACAGTATAATTCTTACATAAGAATGTGAAACCTCTTTGATGTATATCCCACCAGGACTTCCAACTGATTAGTGAGAAACATAATTTGCACGTGGACTATAATATTCTTTCAAAAATCCAACATGACACCTTTTAACATTGTTGAGATTTCCAAATTTCTCCAATAATACAGAATTAGTAGTTAGAAGTCTTATTATCTTAAATGCACCATCATATAAATTTGATAAATACTTGGTAATACCTTTAAGTAGGGAAGATTTAGGTTGAATTTTAACCATCACTAAGTCTCCAAGTTGAAATTTTGGTTCAGTATATTGTTTTCTATACAATTTTGACCTGTTTACTCATTCCAGTTTCATTTTCTTGATAGCTAGAGACCATTTAGTTTTCAAGTCTTGCTCATTTGACAATATTTCTTCATTTGTTAATTCCCAATTTATCATTAAGGGATCATTCAGTGCTCTACCAAGAAATAATTCAGCTGGGGTGGTATTTAAAGAGTTATGCCATGTGTTATTGAGACCCAATTGAATTTTGTAAAGAAAACTAGACCAAGAAGTTTGATTTTCAGAACAAAACCATCTCAATCTTTCTTTAATATATTTGATAATTCTCTCACTTAAATTAGCTTTAGGGTTATACGGTGAAATTGTAATTTGTCGTGCTCCAATTCCATATAAAAATTGAAAATATTCCTCTGAAACATAATATGAAGCATATGTTTATACAGTCCAGTGGCATTACTTTAGAAGCAAAGGTGGCTATACCCAGTCCCTCGTACAGTTTTGCTAGCTGGCGATACTTCGGTTGCTCCAGACTTTTGGAGAAAATGTACAGGTGCCTGTTCTTCCAATACAACCAGTCGTGCGCAAGCAGGAAGTTCTCCACAACCAACGTTGTCTTCCCATATCCCGAAGGACCAACGACGAGGCAGCGAATGTTGTCGGGGAGCAGCTCGCCATTTTTCCTAGAGCGTTCAGAGATTGAATCGGGTAGTCGTCTCACCAGGTGCCACGCGCCAGTCATACGATCACCTCATTCTCCTCGAACCAGCTTCTCTCCTCTAACCCAGAAATATGTAAATTAAAGATATTTTAACAATATACGACGTCTTAAGAAAGCCATATTCAGCTCCAAAGTACTTTGTCTAACGCTTACTACCATTCCCTATTGCTGGCACTGACTGACTAAAAATTCCCTAATAATGCCAAAAAATTCCTCTCAGACTTCAAAATATCCTTTTGTGTACAAACATACACATCTGTGTTCTTCCTCACGCAACAGATGTTTCTCCCTGAAACTTGTTTCGCTCCTACGAAACATCCCTCCTGAGAAGATCCCCGCGGTGAATTCTATTTCAAGACAAGGTCAAAGCATTTTCAGTCATTTCTGCGCCAAAGTGAAATACATGAAGCATAACACAGTCTTTTGAACAGAGATGGCTATTTGACTTCGGCCTCGCTAGGCCCGGCCTCCGAGTTGAAGTTCGGCCTGCGGCCTCCCACGGCCTCAGCCTCGGACCTCCAACTCGGCCTCATACTGCTTCAGCCTCCGAGCTCCATCTCGGGCACTGGCCTGACAGGGCGTCAGCTTCCGAACTCCAGCTAGGCCTCTCGTCTCACACAGCATCAGCCTCCGAACTCCATCTCGGCCTGCGGCCTCACAGGGCCTCAGCCTCCGAACTCCAACTCGGCCTCTGTCTCACACAGCGTCAGCCTCCGAACTCAATCTCGGTCTCCAGCCTCCGGAGGCTGGACATCTCTGCTTTTGAAGCGAACTTTCACCAGATAGACTAGAAATGGACAAATCTCATAGCGCTTGTGGTAGTTCTCTTGAAGAGAAGAAGTGTTATGCCCAGCTTATAGTCCATATTAAGCAGAGTTTTTCGCGTTAAATTGCAAATTCGATATTTTTCTGAAAAATGGAGTAATTCACGTTCTTTCGCGATTCCGAAAAACCGAGAACTTGCCTCCTTTACCTACCCAAATATATTTTAAACACTTTATGTTGCTTTCCTTAACTTATAGGTGTTATCGTTAAAACGAAAAATTCAAGTCCTCATATATTAATAATGGCAAGAACAAAGCAGGTCATGTTAGGTACATTCATATATTGAAAAATGAGACAATAAAATATGTTATGATAGTAAACGAAAGTAAAACAAAATATATGAAATGCGGGAGGAAAGCAAAAAATAAATAAATAAATAAATAAATAAAATAAACTATTGACATACAGAATGAGACTAGATAGTGTTCATTTTTTAAATACTTAGGCTCAACTGCGAATACCAATAATTCAATAGAGGAAGAAATTAGATAAAAAAACTATAATAGGAAACAAAGCTATTAATGCAAATAAAAAAATACTTAAAAATAATCTTCTCTCAAAAAATTAAAACTTAAGTTATATTGGACAATTGCCTTTGAAACATGGGTCTTGAAAGATAGCCTAATACAAAAAAACTACTATTTGAAAGGAGAATATTAAGAAACATTTTTGGCACCTCCAAAATGAGAGATGGCTGTTGGAGAATAAAAACAAATGACGAACTAGACAAGCTGATTAAGCATAAGAATATAATTAGATTCATAAAAGCCCAAAGACTAAGCTGGTTATGTCATGTGGAACGATTATCCAATGAGAGAACAATAAAAAAAGATAGGTATATAAATTGAAGCCATTTGTGAAGAGGCCAGTAGGTAGACCTAAAGTTAGGTTGGAAGATGAAGTTAGAAATAATATCAGAATAATGAAGATCTCAAATTGGAAGAAGGATGCCCATGATAGAATTAAATGGAAGACAATTGTTGAGCAGGCCAAAACTCATAATGAGTTGTAGCGCCAAGTAAGAATAATAATAAGTATTAGTACATAAGAAATGGGACGGACGGGACAATATACAAAACAGAAGCAAGAATGGTGGTATTTGGTTGCAGACAGAAAGAAGGGCTTTATTATGAGGGTTTATTTTCACCAGTAATGAGGATGGAATCTGCACGTGGAAGCATATTTGAAAATGAATGTAAAACTCTATTATGTAAAAACTGCATATCAATATGTAATTTGAGAGAAGTGTAGGTGGAAGAAAAGCACAAAAACATAGTACTTAATTTATAAAGACGTTTGTCTGGGTTACCACAATCACGTCTTTGTTGGAATGAGAAACTGAACGAAGTTCACACAAAAATAGGTTTCAAACGACTAGAAAGTGATCCATGTATTTATAAATTGAAAGGGAAAGAACTTCTGTACATAGGAGTGTATGTTCATGATTTTTTTGGTAGTACGTCCAAATGATAGGAGTGTAGATAAGATAATGTAAATAATTCAAAGTATTCAAGAGATTAACAGCTTAAGTTCATTTTTGGGTATGGACATAATTGTAACTAAAAAAGAGCAACAGTTATCACAAAAGGGTTATATTACAAAAATATTAAAGAAATATGAATATTGTGATTTTAATCCTGTGAAATCACCAGGTGAATTGCTTCTAGACTTTGCAGAATTAAAATCAGTTGATAAAACAAATCATTTTCAAATGTTAGGTTCACTTTTGTATTTATCTGTAGTGACAAGGCGAGATATTGCTTTCAGTGTGAATCAGTTGTCAAAGTATAGTAATGAACCAAGAGAAATTCAAGTGACATCACTAAAATGGGTATTCAGATATTTGAAAATAACATGTAATTATGTATTATATTTTTCAAATGAAGTTGGTGAACTTGAATTATGTACAAATGCAAATTGGAGTACTAGAACAGAATCAAAATCACGTACTGATTATATTGTAAAGATTGGAAAATCAGTTATTAGTTGGAAAAGCAAATTACAAAATTTGATTGCATTGTCAACTTGTCAAGAAGAATTAGTTGTATTATTCAAAGTTCTGTGTGATTTAAAATGTATATAAGGGCCTCCCCCATGGCGCAGTGGTAGCGTCATTGCCTTGTAATCAAGGGGTCCCGGGTTCGATACCCGGTGGAGGCACAAGTGGTTCGGATCCCACTTTAAAACTGTAGGTCCAGTCCCGATTAGCCTTATTGTGCATAAAGTGGACTTAAAACAGCAACTCAAACCGACTTAAAATATATATAAGTTTATTTTTAGAGTTAGGTCTTGAAAACTTTATACGTAGACCTGTATTTGTCAAAACACACAGTAAATCAGCAATTGACTGGATTTCGAATAATACTGTTAAAGCAAACCAAATTGAATTTAAGCAATTTTAATATACAAAATTCTGAATTGTAACATGCAGATATTCTGAAAATACATATAGCCCACTAAACGAAGGATTCTTTTCGAAACTAATTAGGGGAAAGCTGAAATTTGGTGTATTGTTACACCATAATAAGAAATGATTTTTTTTCGAAAAGTCTAAAACGTTCTCCCGGTAGCATTCCCTACACACACCTGAACATTCAATACGCAGTGCCTTAGCAAAACGTCCATATTTCTGAACCTATTAAACGTTGTTTTTTTAATTGCAGTGCCAACATTACTCTCTCTAAATTAGGTTCTCTTCATGTCTTAAACATTTCGCATGGTGTTTGAGTAATTTTAATAAAAAAACTAAGAAAATGCAATTTTGTACGTACTTATTTCTTTTTGGCACTGTATTTTCGTTATGAATGATAATGTTGGAAACTTATCCCAACACGAATTGTAGAGTATAACAATATCTTTCATCAGATACGAATAATTACAAGCTTGCTAATAAAATTTAACCTGTAGAGAGTAAAGTTTGACCGCGCGCGCTCGTTTTACCGCTATGTGCACTTCCCTATTCTCACTGCCTTCCGCAAAACGTCACCCATTTTGATGATTTTTGTTCATATGTGCTACATTTAAACAATATTTTTAATGTCATGTAACATTTTAAAGTAGCCCACGCTCTGTACATGGATAGAATATACAATTTTAATTGTCTTAAATTCAAAATATTAAAATCACCTGTATGCAAACATTTGCATGACTTACCTCAGCAAAATATCACTCTTGTCTGCCATTCTCATATTGTTGAACTCTACACATAATTTTTGAAGTACTTTTTCGTAACCGCGTTACACTTTGTATCAGGAATCTACGAAGCAGCGCCGCACACAACGGTAGAGAAGAGGAGAATGCAAATTGACGGAAAAACAGTGCATGCTACTGCAAACAGCTGATAGCTGAGGCTGAGTTTCTCCTCCATGCACTCACGCACTCATTGGTCGAACCCTCTCGAGTCCTACTTACAAAGGACTTATTTCTGTTTAGTCTACTTGTCACTCAAAAGCTCAAACTAGTGGATTAGTAGTGATAAAACGATAGAAGGGATGACCCAACTGTAGAACAGTTGTGGATTGCATCGGCCGCTGTTGTGATAATAATCGGCGACATCCAAAAGATGGTGCATAGATTAAGTCAGTTCGCTGGAATCAGTAATGTTTGGAGCCTAAAACTCTTAAAACCTTTACAAAAGAGCAAAGTAAAAATTGGTTATGGCTCTGTACAGATCAATAGCAGATAATATCAGCTGTCAGGCAATGGCCATTTCAACTACCAATTTTACTGACAATACCGTTCTATCGACTGTATGAATGGTTGGATTGCGTAGTGATAACGTCGTCGGCTTATTACCAAAAGGTGTATGGTTTGATACCTGGTTAGGGCACATTATGGTTTGGATACTACTTGATATTGTAGGTTCAGTCCCTAATAGCCTTTATGTGTATGAAGTGACCTTAAAATCAAACTTAAACAAACTAAGCACCTTATTGATATTTTGTCATGTTCCAGTTGTTGAAAGAAAATTAAGAAAGAAGGACAATCAAGGACTATAGGCATCTTTAGGACAATGCTTCAAGTGAAAAATGTTATCTGGTGCGATGTTTGGGCGAGCCAGGGGGTCAGCTGGGGTGCGGTGGTGCTCCAATGATTTAACATGGTAACAATTATAAAGCTGGGAGAATGCTTTGAGAAAATCTTTTTAGCTGTGGGATAACATCCCATCCCATCCACCCTCACTTAGAGCGCTGCTTCAAGATTCGTTCAGAAACAACATCAATTTTGTCGTCACTATTTGTTTTATAGCTAAGAAGTTTGAAAGAATAACCAGGCTAATGAATCCAACGAAAAGAGACTAGATGCGGCTGCTGATGTTCACATAATTCAAGTGGGTATAAAAAAGTGATGGTTAGTCAAAAGTTATAATATTTGATGTAGATTTGCTGCACTCCTGCAGTCCCCTGTCTGTAACAGTATCCAAATACTCATTCACCGAGATTATCATAGATCTGTTTCCTCATGACCAATAAAGGGGGAGTAGCATTGGAAAAGTCAAAAGCAGTATAAATTCTTATCATCTGATCCGAAATATCAAGAAGCCATCTTGAGCTAAGGTGAATTGATTACAAAAGGAGAAAAAGTTTATTCTTGTCTTGTTTGGATTGAGAAATACAACCATCTAGATGAAGTTATTAACTTTAGCTTCATAATTCAAACAAGAAACTCGTATTGAAAGCTCATTCTGATTTGGATAAAGTCCCTCCAAGTGCCTGAGCAGATTGTCAAAATATTTTCAGGGCTCACTTAGAAATCCAGACATGGTTTCGAAACGAACTTAACATACTGACTGCGGGTGCAAGAAACGTGGCCAAGATTTGAACGAATGGAAACAACCTAATTTGTTGCTCCTGACGACGTTTTTCGTTTAATGTGTCTGCAGGGCCGCATATGGAGACTCAGTGGTTGAAGGGTTTAAGGATATAGCTGCACTCCTAAGTGCGAGCTCTGCAACAGACATTCCTGTCACAATTCTCTAGAGTTTGTTGACTAAATTAAATATATTTTTAACATTAGTTGTAGAATATCATGGAACCCTCTAAAAAGCATACGTATGTGTACATAAAATAAATAATATTTTCCAAGAGGACTGGACATGCTACACTCTGTCCCGGGAAACTCTGGAGTAACAAAACAAAAACATGTACTTTGCGCAAGCAGGACTCGAGAGTGTTCTACCAAGGAGTGCATGAAGGGGAAACTCAGTTTCAGCTACCTTCTGTTTGCAGCCGCATGGTCTGCTTTGTTCCATCCACTCGCTTTCTCCCCTTCTGTACCGTTGTGCGGGGCGCTGCTTTGCAGATTCCAGATGCAGGATGACTCTAGACTACGAAAACGTACTTCAAATAATGAGGTGTAGAGTTCAACAATATGAGAATGGCAGACAAGAATATTTTTCTGAGGTAAGTAATGCAAATATTGGCATACAGTTGATTTTAATATTTTGAAATTAAAACAATTAAAATTGTATATTCCATTCATGTACAGCACATAGGCTACATTAAAATGTTGCACATATTAACAGAAAACATCAAAATGTGCACTTTTTCGGAACGACGTGAGAGTAGGGCAATGCACATAGCGAGAAAGCAAGAGCGCGCCGTCAAACTTTACACTCGAGAGGGCAAATTTTAGTAGCAAGCTTGTAATTATTGCTATCAAATGAAATATACTTTTATACTCTACAACTTGTGTTGGGATAATATCATTCGTAATGAAAATACAGTGCCAAAGACAAAGAAGAAGGTATAAATTATTTTTTTTCATTTTGTCTTAAAATTACTCAAAAACCATTGAAATATTTTAAAAATGAAGAGAACCTAATTTTTAATATTGGCACTGCAATTAAAGACAGAACGTCCCGATACGTACATTAGGTTCTGAGATATAGTTGTTTATTAGTGGCCGCGGTGGCACAGTCGGTAACGCGTCCAACTACCATGCAAAAGGTCCCGGGTTCGATCCCCGGCCAGTTCAAATCCAGGAATCTTTCTAACGTTGGACACGGCCCCGGTACCAAGGGAAACCTGGGTTTACTCCCACATCCCCTATACGCCTTCATGGCGTGGTGTTAAGCACAGGGGATCACTTTACTTCTTTCATTTTTTTTTTTACGCGCCGATTAGGAATGGATCCGGATCAAAAAAAATCCGGAACAGTCTGGATCGTATCTCAATCCCATTATAATATTACCACACCTTAAAAGGTATTATGATCTTCGATTACAAAGATATTTTTCATTAGTTAGTCCTACAAGATTTTTTTCAAGTGTTGTTCCTAAAAAAATATTGCTACGCATTGGCTAACACACTCGTGCACAAAAATATCACAGGGCAGCAAATTAAATTCAATTTAATGTTGTTTTTTGTTTAATAGGTGAACTTTATTATTTGTGCCATGCTGATCACGAATATGAAATTCATTTTTCTCTATCACGCAAGGTTTTCTTACAAATAAAATTTCAAAATTTGGGCTTGTCCAATATTGCACACTGTTTTATTATAATTTTTATTTTCTTCAATCAGAATAAGTAACTTATCACACTAAACGCATCAACATGTTTATTTTAAAATGAATATAGACAGACACAAAGGACCCATGTAATATAGAAAACGACATATAGCCGTATATAATGTACACACAAGAAAATCATTACACAATACATATTTTTCAGTTCTGTTTAGCACGCTTTCTTCTGTAAGCTTTCCTAACTTTCTTGTGATTTTCTTCTGGCGTTTCTCTGTACAATGCCCAACAGTAGTCAGCCATCATGCTAACACTCCAATGTCCTTGATACATTTTCTCCATATCCCTCATGTCTTGATGGATCCGTTCGCCTTGTTCCTCACTTAATTCACCGAGATTTTGTGAAAAGTTGTCAAGGTGTGAATGCAAAAAATGTAATTTGAGATTCATGTTACAACCCAGCCCTTGAAATTTAAGTAACATATTCTCAACAACTTCTCTGTAATCAGGACTTGTGATCCCCAAGAAGTACAACACTACACTGCTAAATGCTATCCAAGCATCTCTTTCAGCTATAGTCATTGTTTCCTCGAAGTCTTTATCATTCATTAATTTCCTAATGTCTGGTACAACAAAAACACCTTCTTTCACTTTGCCGTACGGCAGGGATGGAAATTTGTTGCATATGAACTGAAAACATTGTCCTTCCATGTTAAGTACCTTCACAAATTGTTTAGTCAGCCCTAATTTGATATGAAGAGGGGGACGTACAACTTTCTCAGGACTGACTAATTTCGTGCCCTACTATCCCACTCACAGATGTAACATGGCATTTTCCTATATCCACATTGTAGTCCGAGTAAAATGCTCAAAACTTTAAGATCACCGCACACCAACCAACGATGGTCCTCATATTTAATTTTATTAAGAACAAGTTGCATATTGCTGTAGGTTTCTTTTAGTGACACAGAATGAGCAATAGGAACTGAGGGGAACTTATTTCCATTATGTAACAGAACAAATTTTAAACTTGTTTTATTTGAGTCAATGAATAGCCTCCAATCAGTTGAAAGACAAGGAAAATTTAACGTAGCAAACCGGACACATTATAACAAAACACGAGAGAATCTTGTTTCGAGAAATAAGGCACAAACTCTTTTTCTCGGTGTCTGTACCAGGAAAATGTTGTTCCACAAGCCAGCAAGTTCTCTTCGTTAAGTCCGGAACCAAGAAGCTCAGCTGATTCTTTAGACAAATTTAGGTCTCTAACTAAATTAATGGGTTCGCTTTGAGTGAACGGTATAGGGTCACGAGATCCGTGAAGGGGGTCGTAAATGTCATCTTCCATTTCATTTCCTTCCATTGAATCACTTAGTGAACTAGGATCACTTACACACTCAAGACTTTATGGAGGTGTCGATTCAGGCAATTCTGGACCGTGCAACACAGGTCTCATTGCAGAGTTAATATTGGGATACACTATCCTCTTCTTGTTTCTAATATTTCGATCTACAATTTCACAGGAACAGAAGTAACAATCATTGCTGTGATCCTGAGGCTCCCTCCACACCATGGGTATTGCAAATTACATTAATGGCCGCTTTCCCGTGCTCCAGTTTCATAAAGATTCCACACATGATCTACATACCTTGATCTCCTAGTTTCATTTTAAAGTGTGCGTAATATGCTCTTCTTACAAAATCTGTAATTTCCAGTCTCTGTACCCGGGGAACAAATTCACCGCAGATGTAGCAAAACACATCTGTGCTATTCAGACAACCACAAGATGCCATGGCCACACCACAGTAATGTACCACACTGAACAACCAAATGTTAATGTAGGAGATCAACATATCTTACATACCATGGAAACAAATTAGGACATTTGACAGTTACATATAAAATTAATTTCTAATCATATATCAATGTTTTATATAGCATTATTTTCAGCATTTAGGCAAGAAACATATTAATTAATTTAAATAAAACAAAACTTCTCTGTATTTAAAGCTTATTCTATTCGTCTTTATTACTTGTTGAATAATTTTGAAACGTACCAGTGACATCTAGCGACAATCACTTCAATTGCACTGAAACGTGCATACCACAACTCACATATATAAATCGTGAATTGTAAAACATTCTTGCGTGATGTGAGAAAACTAATGCCAGTTTCAGCTTCAGCAATTTCAAGTACATGTAAAACACCCAAAATTATAAAAACAACAGAACCCATGCGGCCCTGTGTAATCTTACTTGTTTAACATAAAATGTTAGAGGTGATTTTGTAAATGCCAGAAACAAATATGTATTCATTCGAATGTATTGGAAATGGAAACACACATAAATGTGAGACATTCCATTCCAGGATGAAACCTTTAATGGAGAATTCACACCGAAGAGACACGCGACATGCGACACGAGTCGCTTTGAGTTCTTTGAGTTCGTGTTTTAAGTCCACTTTATGCACAGTAAGGTTAATCGGGACTGGACCTACAGTTTAAAGTGGGATCCGAACCACTTGTGCCTCCACCGGGTATCGAACCCGGGACCCCTTGATTACAAGGCAATGACGCTACCACTGCGCCATGGGGGAGACCCACGAGTCGCTTGCAAGCGAACACTCAGTAATCAATGCAACCTATCGAACCGAAGAGACACGACAAGATGCACGTGTCGCATGTCGCTTACGTGCCTCTCGGACTGCACCGTTTTCTCAATATCGTGCACCTTATTGTATCAGCGCACATGCTCATTGAATGCTTCTCTCCAACAAGTTAGATTTAAACTTTAGAAAAGAGCTCAAACAGCAGCATTGCAACACTTTTGAACTTCTAATTTATTGATATAATAACGTACAAACATGTAAAATGTTTCAATATTTAAAAACAACGTCCTTTTGCCTTTATTAAATTTATTTGTGCAGTTTTCGGCTGTAAATTGCTTTCCATATCATGTAATCAGGCTGAGTTTTGGTCATTTACGACGTGACTGTTTTTATTTGAAATAGACAGCATATGGAGGCACTTTAGTCCAAAATAGATTAGTCAACATGGTAAAGTAATCTAGTGCATTGTTTCTCAACCGCCAGGCCGCATCCCGATACCGTGCCCTCGTATCAACTATACTGAGCTGCGAAAGGTTCTGCTGAATGTGGTTCACAACTATCATAATTCCAATATCATATTTGAGTTGTAAATTTTCGTTTTTTAAGTCTATTTTATGTACAAATAGCCTATACATATCAGGACTCAAGATACAGTTTAAAGTGCCTCCACCGGTTATCGAACCGGTCATCACTTAATTACAAGGAGACGACATTATCACTTCGTCATTCATATTTTAATATTTGTCAACAATTCTACACACGTAATCAAAGTATTATTACTCTATATGATTATGCTAGAACTTATTTGTCAATATTTAATTCCATAGGTACATGTTAATTCATGCAACGAATCTTTAATACTGTAAAGGTATTTACGAGGAAAGTTCCTGGGCTAAGGGATCGGGACATGGTTTCTCGAAGATTGAGAACCATTTCTCTAGTGTTTAGGTATTCGCTTTATCCAGGCTGAAAAGTCTAACGTATATAGTTTGATGTCAGTGCATATTATGTCTTAGTTTTCTCATGCAGAACATGCCTCTCCCGAGTTTCAATAACTTGCACAAACTTTACAATGCGATTTAGATGTAACAGTGTCGTTTGTTACTTTTTTCGGTTGACAAACTGATTAATGCAATTATATCGGCATCATCATGCGAACTGAGCAAAGAAACAAGTGTTGCTTGTTGCGTGTCGCGTCCATCTTGTCTCTTCGGCAGGGTTGGCAAAATTTGTGTTTATTTTTAAAAGAAACAAAACAAAAAGTTTTCTTTGTTTTGAACATGTTTTAAATGTTTTGAACAAGAAACAAAAAACATTTTTAAACAAATAATACATTTAAAACATAATGCCAAAGAGACTCATTTTCTAAAAATATTACAATAATGATTAATATAGAATCTATTAATCATCCAAGGATGGATTGTGTTCCTATTATAAAGTAAATGTTTCACTAACTTCTTAAAATAAACATTTATTTTACAAATCTCGTATGTAAGCTGTTCGAGAAGCTTCAACTAATTTACAGTTCCCAAACACAATGAGTCTACGTGGTAGCTACTCTGTATTTGTTTTTGTTTTTTTAAATATATTTTTTCGTGAATGTGACTGACATTGTCAACAATATGCACATTTTGCTGTGTGTAGTGAGGAACAAAACGGTTTCATTCATGTAGTATTCAAATTTTATTATATTTTAACACCTGTAATAAAAAACCAGGTGTTTAAACGTGACCCACGGGTGGGTATTCATCACGATATGTTTCTTTGTTAATTCAATATACATTTTCAGCCACTGAACAGATTTCTATACACAGCAAACAGAATAACACGCATTGAATGAACACGCAAATAACCACAAACTATCAAACACCAAGTATCAAAATGTGTTTTAAACAAGTCTGAAAAAAATGTTTAAAACACTTTTTAAACGTTTTATACATTTGTGAAAAAACAAAGCCATGTGTTTTAAACGTTAAAAACAAGTTGTTTAAAATACTTTTGTTTCTCTTCGGTGTGACACTCTCGTGTCTCGTGTCGCGCGTCGCGTGTCGCGTGTCTCTTCGGTGTGAAACTCATGTGTCGCATGTCGCGTGTCTCTTCGGTGTGGATTGTCCCAAACAAGACTTTATACAAAAATTATACAATTGTTCTACAGTTACAGTTTTAAAAATTAAAATAAAACATTATAAAATATGCAATGTTCTATAATTACAAAGTGTAAGACTAAGCGTGTTAATTACAAATCGCGCACACACACACACACACACACTATATATATTAGCAGGTAACAATATGTTATAAACACATTATTGCTTTCCAAAGAAGCGCTCATGTGGGATGGGCAAACGGATCCGGATCCTAAAGTTCCGGATCTGGATCCGGTCTAAAAATTCCGGGCTCCCAAGGATCCGGAACCAACCCCAGATCTGGCCATCCCTAGTCCCGATATGTACATTAGGTTCAGAGATATGGATATTTTGCTAAGACACTGCATATTGAATGTTCAGGGGGGCGTAGGGGTATGGCTTTGGGAAAATACATATCTAACAATACACCAAAATTCAACTTTCAACTTATTTCCGACAACTCCCCATTTTTTACCTCGTTGCCTGGACTAATAGTTTCGTTTTCAGTAATTTACAAAGAGAATTGACATTTTCAATTTAGTTAATAAATCTTCTTAAATTTTGGAAACTATAATTTTAAATGTTCTGCCATTTAATAATCATATTAAGGTCAGTTCATTAACATTAGTAATCTCTTGATGTCGTGTTTATATTTATATCATAGTGATATGTATATTCCTTTAAACCAGCTTTTCATTAGTACAGTGCATGAAGGTTAGTTTACTTGATCATTAACATCATGATTGGTGAGTTCACCTTTACGTCACAATCTAAGTCATTCAATCATGTCAAATTATAAACAATGTGCAATACTAAAGCTTTTTACTTTCAACACTTATATTTTTAATTTTATTTGAATGTTAGGAAATTGAGAAACGACGAAACCGCCTCCCTTCTCGGTGGTTAAAAATACAATTTAAGTAACGAAAATGAAATAAATTTTACTTTTTCAAAACTTTTCCATTTTAGAAAAAAAAATATTTTATTTTATTTTAAAATGTAAGGAAATAAAACTTAGTCTTCATCCGCTCGCGCGTACTTTTAACTTTTAGCATGTACTTTTCACAAATTTGTTTTTATTTCTCTAACTCTCTCTCTCTCCATCTCCCCCTCCCCATCACTAAAAACTGAAATATTTACTTACATTTTTTATCAAGCCATCGAGGAAAAGTTCACACTTTCGCTCGCTGATGGCAATCTGCCATTCGAACTGGACAGATCAAATTTTAGCACTGTACTGAACCCGTACGATGCATTGGAAAAATTAGATTCGCTCAACACCTTGTGGAACAATGCTTAAATACAAAATACATCCACCGCCGAGACCCCGCCCGATCATGGAGGACACGTCGCGCGTTATTTTTAAGAAATAAAAAGCAATCTGCTGAGTGCACGAGCGGATGAAGGTTAGATCTTTGTGAACTTCAACATTTTTCAGGTTAGAACATCAGGTTTGGTTATTTATACACAATTGAAATACCATTTTAAAAATCAACAGGAATAAACCATTTACACATTTGAGTTTATAGAATCAGAAGCTAAATAACCTTCAGCCATTATAGAAATGTACCATAATAAATTAATATTTAATCTCAAAGTCAACATATTCCAATTTCTACTATTGGATATGGACATAAGAAATATTTAAAAAACGTAGCTCTTTGTTTGTTAGGTGCAGAATTGAGCTTGCGATTTCGTTTCAACACCAAATCCCCTATTTAAAAATATATCCGATTGATTCTTCTTTTCTTTTTCCTGATCTTGAATTTCCTCGAGACTAGAAACAACCTTATAACATGCAGATATTCTGAAAATACATAGTTTCGTTTTCAGCCATTTACAATGAGAATTGACATTTTCATTTAAGTTAACAATTCTTTATTTACCGTTGATAAATCTTCTAACATTTGGCAAAGCTGATACACTGAATGAAAAAGTAACTAAATAAAAAATGGAGTGAAAATGTCAATGTCTTAACATTACGATGTGCAGTGGGGTCCATAAGTATTACCAACAAGATGTCCATCAACACGTTTACTCCCTTTGTTTTATGCAATGAGAGCTTCAAGAACTGACACAAAACACCAAACTATCTTATTACAACCTCTGAACTAGTAGACGTAAAAAATACAGTCCTTAACAACACGTAGGATGGAGATAAAAACCAACGAAAATAGTCATGGACAATTTGCTGAGCAATACTTATGAATCCCACTGTACGTGTACAAGAAATAGCTCGTAATGCTCGCAAAGTAGGCAATGTTGTGAACTGGTAACAGTGCTCGCATTACGCTGGAATGAGTAGGTTGTATCGTGAATATAGGGGTCTCGAGTCGTAGACGCTAATGATAATGTACATCCTTGTATATCAAAGAGCTTATATAACAAGAGGACTCGAGAAGCATCATACGTATATCCCTAGTAGTTTTGCATTACCCAACAGATGTCTCTCTCTTAGACAAAGAAACCTTGCTGAGCGGGAACTCCGAAACGGGCATCAATCTGCGATGCTAAAGAGGCTGATAAGTGATACATCAAACGACTAGTCCTATGTTTTGAGGAAATGCACCAATTGAGTGAGCTAGGAGATCGAAAACGAGATCCTGTAAACGTATTCATTTCAGAGTAAGAATCACGTAAATTTGTGCGTTCGTGTATAATACTAAACTCAATTATATGTTATATTGGTATAATTACAGAACACCGGGAGTGTCTCCGATTTCTTTCAAATTTGGTATACTCACTAATTTTGACCTCGAAATCACGAATCCGCAGTTAAAAATTGGCTGTCACGTCTAGAAAATGCGAAATACCGTGCATACATTACCACTATGATTGTCGATATTAATGGTCGCCATGTTTGATGATGGAACAAGTGAAGTTCGTTATCCGTTCCATGGAACGTTGCTTTACATGTGGCATATGACGTCTTCAGTAAATTTGGAAAACATACTTGCCGCACGAACCATTCACGTAAGGTTAGGTTAGGTTAGGTTAGGCAAGCATAGTTAAAATTCGGGGTATTCATAAACATAGCTTTTGAACGCTAATCATTGCAAACAATTGTTCTTTCCTTCATAAATCAAAGGTGTTTACTTCGTTCACGGACCCCCTTGCGGATTTATTTTGCATTTTCTAGACGTGACCGCCAATTTTTAACTGAAGATTCGTGATTAGTACGCCAAAATTAGTGAGTATGCCGAATTTGAAAGCAATCGGAGATACTCCCGGAATTCTGTAATTGCTCCGTTATATTAGTGCAAGAAATGTTAGCGTTTCATCAGCCCAAACTACGAGGATTTGTGAACCCAGCTGATTGGTAATGTTGATTACATGGATGTCGAAAGTGTAACTACTACTAATCTTCCTTTAGTTAACACGAAAGAAAAGTGATGATTGCTATTTGTATATCTGCATTATTGTGTATACGTTGTCGGAAATTGTGAAGTTCGAAGTGTAAAGGTCGTGTTTTTTCTTCCTAGACACAGAGGATATTCAGTACTTTCTCAATAATGCATTATATTAATGTATACAAGTATTATGTGCACTATGAGAAACATGACATGAAATAAATATGTCAATCAATGAAATTTTGCAACTTCGTCGTTCAATTTTAATAGCCTATTTTACAAAAATATGGTACATAATTTTGTACCTTTGTACCCAGTGTGAACGATGAATGTTATATTTTCGCCTTGTAAAATCTTTGTCAAAGGCAGCAAGATCTTTATGATTATTTCGATGTAGTTAATGAACTTATAAAACATGTATACTCGTGTCACATAACAGCATTTAAAATATCTTGAAATGTAAAAGAAATTCTTTAGATAAGATCATAAATTTAAAATTTGCTATTTAAAAAATAACAATTCGTACCCTTGCACAGTCAATCAATGTGATTAATAACTTATTTGAGTTATTTTTATTTATGTTCCATATTAAAGAGTAGGAGAGCGAGCCTGTTCTAAACGTCACAAGTACAAGGAGAAAATATAATTATCAATTTTTGTCAGTGAATTTAAAGTTATATCTCGAATTCGTAATCTGGCCTAAGTTTAGATTCATTATACACACACCTATTTTACATTGATACGTGTCCATGTAAAGTTAGAAATATATTGTACATTCTAAAACTTACAATTTATCCTGATTCCTGAAAAACAACTTGCATCACGTATTGACTCTTGAGTTTACAATTATTTAGCTTGTCTACCAGAAAGGTATAAAAATTATAAGGATTTTAGAATAAGTTATTCCTATCACAATATTCTTCAGATAGTACACGAGACCTACTTTGTTCTCTTGCTATTGGCTTCGGATTTCATAAATAAAATAAGTTACTTTCAATAATATTCTCAGCGTGTTTCATTTTCCGTTAGGTCGTAAATTCCTTCTCATAAGTTTGAATTAGTCGGATAGGTCATTCAAGTTTGTTGTTCTTAGCATCCAGGTATTTCGAACAGTTTATGCTTGTTTGTTACATTTGTTGCATTAGTAAATGTACACTTTCCCTCTTCGTCCGCACATGTGTGTATACCAGATTTCTCGAAAATTAAACATTAATTGAAAGCACACACAGGTATTGCGTTTCCAAAGTTGTAAAATGTATTTAATACTAAAGTCCAATCTTACAAGCCACGGCCGTATTTATGGGAAAATAATGGGAGGAGTTCAGCTTTCACTAGTTCGAGGATAGTAAAATTGAAATACCTGAATTACAACTAATAACTATTGATCATGGATGTTATTTGCTAATCGTAAACTGGTTAATAAATACATTATTATTGAATTTAAACAGTTTTCAATGAATATTTCTAAACATCTCACTGTTATTAATTATATTAACATTTACAATATATTTCATTATGTACATTGAGATTTTTATTTACAAAATTTTCAAATTATATATCAAAATATCTGGGATGTAAGGGGTGATCTTCCACGTAGTACACCCAACTGTCAACCTCACTTCCACTGAGTAAACCCTGGACTGCATTGTGAAGACAAACGAAGCTCTGGCGACTGGCCTATGGCCAGTAGCTATAATTCTGTGTGTTGTCCTGTTTTTGTCCACTTGTGTGCTGAGTGCCCGTTTATAGCCTCAGCTTTTAACGGAAGTCAGAATATTTTAAGATTTTAGTTATGCAACGATTGAGTTGTTATTTGTAACGGTAAAGGGCTGGTGGAAAATAGCCTAAGTGCTCATTCACACAAAATTTTAAAATAAAATACAAAATATCTATGTGCTATTTTACAGTTTATTTTGATCCTAATGAATACTGTTCTAGTTATTCTGAAGATATGATATAATTATTCATTATAAGTTATATTTTCAAAATGATTTCAGATGTTAAATTTGATTTGATCAACTGTTGATGCGATTATTCGATTAATGCAAAATGTTTATTAAAGCAATGGGAGGGATTTGAGCCTATGAAATTAAACTTTTCCCTCATATGCGGCCATCTTACAAGCTCTTTCCTCATCCTCCAGTACGTAAACATTTACAAAATTACTTTGCAAATGGATCTAGGACCGTAAATTGTTATTATACAGGATTATATACGAACGATGGTAATTCTTTACGAATTTAGAATAAGTTTCAAATGTAACAGTTGGGCTGAAAAGTTCGTAGGCTAACATAGTAAAAAATATTTTTTTGACAAAATTCGATTTTATTATTCAATATAGTTGCCTTCGAGGGCGATACAACGATTATAGCGGTCATACAATTTTTCGATGCCATTTTCATAGTACGATTTCTCTTTAGCCTCAAAATAGGCCTCAGTTTCGGCGATTACCTCTTCATCAGTGCTAAATTTATTTCCAGCGAGCATTCTTTTAAGGTCTGCAAACAGGAAAAAGTCACTGGGGGCCAGATCTGGAGAATATGGTGGATGGGGAAGCAATTCGTAGTCTAATTCATATAATTTTGCCATCGTTTTCATTGATTTGTGACAGGGTGCATTGTCTTGATGAAACTGCACTTTTTTCTTCTTCAAATGGGGCCGTTTTTTCGTGATTTCATCCTTTAAACGCTCCAACAACGCTATGTAATAATCGCTGTTGATGGTCTGGCCCTTTTTGAGGTAATCGATGAATATAATACCATGCGCATCCCAGAATACTGATGCCATAACCTTGCCAGCCGACTGTTGCGTCTTTCCACGCTTTGGATTCGGTTCATCACGTGCAGTCCACTCGGCTGACTGTCGATTGGACTCTGGAGTGTAGTTATGGAGCCATGTTTCATCCATTGTAATATATCGACGGAAAAATTCGTGTTTATAACGGTTGAATATCGCTGAACATTGCTCCGAATCATCAAAACGTTGTTGCTTTTGATCGATTGTGAGCACGCGCGGCACCCATTTTGCACACAGCTTTCGCATGTTCAAATATTCATGCACAATATGTCCAACACGTTCCTTTGATATTTTTAAAGTCTCAGCTATCTCGATCAACTTCACTTTACGATCATTTAAAATTATTTTGTGGACTTTTTTGATGTTTTCGTCGGTAACAGCCTCTTTGGGGCGTCCACTGCGTGCATCGTCTTCGATGCTCATTTCGCCTCGTTTAAATTTAGCAAACCACTTCTCAACGGTTGATTTTCCTGGTGCAGAGTCCGAATAATGTTTATCAAGCCAAGCCTTGGCTTCAACAGTATTTTTTTCGCCAAAAAGCAATGCTTTATTAACACACGAAATTCTTTTTTATCCATTTTTTCACAATAACAAAAGCTGCTTCACTCACAATGCTATATCTCATGAACTAATTATCCGGCAGCTGTGAAATTTATACACGTATCTTTTGAAGGTTAGTACTAAGTAAAAATCACATGGATTTAATTCTAGTAACGCCATCTATGAGTCAGCCCACGAATTTTTCAGCCCACCCGATAGAATAAAATTTGATCTATATTGCCTTCTTTCAATTCGCAATTTCAAAAATGAATTTTCTAATGTTGTGTGTTGTTTAAAGGAATAGAATTTTGTTGTGTTGATTCGATGGAGGAGATAAAATTGATGATTGGATTTCAATTCATTGTCGTGGTGGTGTGGGAAACAAAGGGAATAAAATAGTGATTGAATTTGCCTACTGCTTCTTTTGTCGTCGGATATACGCGAACGATACATGTTTCTTTGAGCTGTATTGAAACAAGTTTGGAGCACAAAAAATGTAAATTGTCGATCTGCCGCGCCAGATAATAAACGACACAAGTGCAGCTGTCCTTTTGCAGTAGCGACGATTGTGAATAGCGGCGATTGGTGGTTCTGAATTAGATTAAGGGCTAGAAGGAAAAAAATGGGATAATAGACAAAAAATAATCAATAGTTATACATAAGTATTCGAAAATGGGGTTACTAACAAAATAAACCACTATAACAATTTTCTATTAAGTACTATACGTAACTATTGATCTAATTTTCTCTATCCTCCCATCTTCCTACTAGCCCTTCACCCAATTCAGAACCACCATTCACCGCTGATCGTGATCCGATTCTCCGGCAGGCACCATTTTGAAGAAAAAGGTATCAGCTAATCACATACAGCATACTATTGGAAGTAGTTTGGCACTTTACCGAAGGTGGCAGGACTGCGCACGTGATACGCTTTGATATATGGGGTTTTCGACAAATGAGGACTCTTGTTATATACGATCTTTGTTGTATATTACCAGTAACGGCAATAAATGTTTATTGTTGTTCATCTATGCGTCGCTGTTCCCCTTAAACATCCTGAAGAACGGAACTACAGATACAATATGCATAAAATTGAACTAATTAATTAATCTGGGTTTTCAATCGAACAAAGTCCAATCGATATAAGGAAATATATATAGACTGCTACATGAGATAGACTAAAATATTTTTGAAGGAGTTGGGATTTACGAAATAGGTAGAATGTTTATAATTTTATTTGGGTGTTCATTGCCAAAAGATGACAAATTATACTAATTTTCCACAAATCAGGAAACATTAGATCTCTAACGATAGTATTGTAAATGTAACAAAACGGTTTGAGTTGGTGTTTTAAGTCCACTTTATGCACAGTAAGGCTAATCGGGACTGGACCTACAGTTTAAAGTGGGATCCGAACCACTTGTGCCTCCACCGGGTATCGAACCCGGGACCCCTCGATTACAAGGTAATGACGCTACCACTGCGCCATGGGGGAGGCCCTGTAACAAAACGGAACACATAAAATTTTAGCACAACATTTAAATAATTATGTTGGTAATTGATCAGAACAAATAGATTTAGATGACTTGCTTCTTAAATTGTGAAAATTATGCAGTGGCAGCAATTGTAATATAAGTTACTACATATACCTTTAAAAGTTTTTTTTAACATGAAATAGTTGACAGTTAGAGTAGAGGAAAATAGGGCATTCTGTCAACAAATCCATTTGATACCATAACCCATTTGGGCTAAAATTAAGCTATGCTTTTATATCTTCAGGTGGATTAGCTAATTCGTAGGTGTAGCAAAATGGTCTAATCATGCTACGAATTCTAAAACCCTCGTACCAAAATGATTAACAATCTTGAATATCTAGCTTGGGAATTGTGCCCCCAGTGTCAAGTGACCCCCCACTGTTGATCTACTGCCAGGTGGTTAGTTTTGTTTGAGAATGATGCCAAGGTGGTTTTTTAGATACAAAAACTACTGACTACTTGATTACTAGTTATTTATGAGACACTTTGCTTGGCTTATATATTTTATATGTGCTTTGACTATTTAGTATTAAGAAATTTAAATATTATTTTTAATGTATCCTGTAGTATTGTTAGAACTGATAAAATTGAGACTAGACAGTAATATTGTGGCAAAATCTACTACTTCTCCTTTTTCATTGATTAAAAACAACTCTATGTGGTATATACGATTGTGAGATGCTGGAAAATAGATAGGTGAGGAGGGTGTGTAGATGATAGACTCAATAAACTCAGAATTTGGTTCGAAAGTTGATATGATTCCAGTTTGTTTGTGACTACCTATATTGTTATCAGAATTGGTAATCATTCCTTCTGCCACATTAGAATGGATGTTCAAAGTCTCTATGGCCAGGAATTTAGGAATATTGCCACCTATGTGTTTAATGGCAGGCTCAAGTTTTGGGTTGTTCTCAAAATCTAGTAGGTTACCAAGTGTACCTAGATCAACTGTTTCAGTTGCAGAAACTAATTCTACTCTGTGTGTAAAATAATTTTGTGATAGTAACACTCCTCTAGGTAGATGAGCTTGTAATGTTGATAAATTATACTGACCAGGAGTAATAATAATTTTTTTACTGCATACTACAACCCTATTATTCTGTTCTGGGATATTGGGAATAAGATACATACTGTAGAAAGCACGTAGAGCTATAGATTTAGGATAGATAATATCATTGTGTAAGTTAAGTTTGAATACTGATATCTCACTAGTGAGATGGAATACTCCCTGATGCTTTAGATGCCACAATGCTTTCCGAAAATCTTCAATTGTTGGTTTATTTATTTGAGATAAGAAGCCCAGCATAGAAAACTTAGGTGGCAAGAATAAACATATTCAAAACCCTGGATACGCTCGTCACTATAATAAAGATTAGAAGTATTAAGATAGCTAACTAAGCCTCATGGTGCTATTCAACCAAAAGAATAAAAAACGAAAGCTATGTTAGCTTGTTTGTAATAACAAATCCAGTGGGTGCCTTGATTTATGAAACTATCAGAATTGACTACTCCACATTCTATTTTATATGGTCCCTTGAAGGGTAAGGAATCTGACATGAAAACACCTCTGAAGTATTTAATTTTCAGTAACTTAATCATATTTTGAATATCATAGTTGGATAATGGTTCTATTTTTATATATATTTTCTCAAAGCATTAATACCCTTCTCCTCCATTGCTAGATTATGACGTTTTTGTTCTTCTAGTTCAGCTTTGTTCTTCTTTGAGTCAATTACTGTTTTTGCTATAGCTGCACTACCTTCTGCTAAACTCCCCACAGCACCCTGAGCTGCTAAAATAGCTGGAATACTGAATATGAAAATACCAGTGTGTTTCTTTTTTCTAGTAGTCTGCAATCTTTTGAACTGAGGTGCACTAAGCGTTAATTTCATTCAATGATATCTACCCAAACAATATTTTTTCTTCCCCCTTTTTTAGTGAGGAGATTGTTTAAAGATCATAGAGATTTTAGATCTGAATAAGGTATTTGGTATACAATATCTTTAGGTTTCATCATAATGGGTATTTATATATATATATATATATATATATATATATATATATATATATATATATATATATATATATTTAGTATTATGGTCTAAACCCTAATTTTTGTTTGGTATTCAGAACAATCGTTGCACCTAATGCTGTTATTTTTTCACCTAATGAAGCATCTTTGCTGATTAGTCTTCTACATGCTGTTTGTAGACAAACTAGATTGATATTATCACGAAATAACTGTTGGGGAATCTTAGAATAAGTCTGATCCACATAAAAACAGTCTATTACGTGATTTGGTACGTGTCTTTACCGTTTTCCTCATCTCAATGTTTTAAACATACCTGAGGAAGATATGCAGTTGAATAATTCTGGTTTAAAATGACTGTCTGATAACGTAAAGGATCCGGTGTTGACTGTGAGTGATCAACATATAAATAACTGAATTGTTGCGTGGTAGCATCTATATATACTTTTTCGAGTTCCTTCATGCGGTGAGAATAAAGTTGCTGTGCAAAGACAGTGAATTGGTTCATATCTCGAGGACTTTTAAAAATAACGAAATGCTTCCCGTTCAGCGAAATGTCTTTGCAATTTTTTCCTTGGTGAAATAGATTCTGTGTTATGAACACCACCGTAATGTTTTTGTGATGACTGCCTTTCGTGAAAAGGTCAGCGATCTTTTCTCCTTGAGCAACCATCATAAGATCATCGAATATTATGAGGGTGGTGTTTTTTCCGTTCCACAACTGACAATCGACGATACCTGTATGATACTGCACATCTCGAAGATTTTGCGGAATACTGTTTTCCTGATCGTAACACCATATGATTTTCTTGACGGCTCCTTCGACAAGAAGAACGATGGAGTCTACCATATTTGTCACAAAAGTAGTTTTTCCACTTCCTCCGCAGACCATTATGGTGAAAGGATGGGAAAGTTTAGGAATCATGTTGAAGAAACGCCTTACAGATTCTGAAGAAAAATGACGATCTGTCAGTCTGTAGACACATTTTATATCCTATCAGCCCGCAGAAGGATTAGAACTCTGGACCGTTACAGGCATATTTTAGTCTGCACAGTATCCGAAAGGAAACGAGAAATGTTCATGATCCAATCGTCGTTTCAACAATACTGGCTGAAACATCTTTTTTACATTCGTACTGAAAACTTGGAACTGTTTTGTTCTTCTGATTCTGAAAATATTTTCGACCATAACTTCAGGTTTTTCACTGTTTATCATGTCGTTCATGGTATCGACATTGACCAATTCCGATGTGGAGGTATTAAATGAGATCCCTTTCACTTTACAGATATATTTTGTTTCTAAGAATGGCTTCGTTATTTTCATGCTGTAACTTTTCGGTTCCGTTGAGACAAACTGTTCACAGACTGCATTGGAACCGAAATCGGTTAATTTATCAGTGAGTTCTCCTAGTGCGTTACCTGTCTGCTGGTGATACTCCATTTCAGGACTATCTATGTAAATTACAGAATCTGTATCACAACAACATATCCTGTCACCCAACTTTTCGAGGAGTTCGTACAGTTTCAGACAAGCATGGCATGTTGTGAAGGTTGCGATAGGCACGTTTACTTTCCTGTTCAGACTGATGGCCTCATCAACATATTTCCAGTTCACTAAAACAGTGTCCTAATTGATGAACACGACTCCTCCGATCACTATATTAGAGTCAGTCATTTTATCGAGATTTATATATAGATTTTGCTGGAGACACAAGTCTATGCTTAAGTGTAAATTATTTTGGGTATTGGTTATTATATATAGATTTTGTTGGAGACACAAGTATATGCCTAAGTGTATCAAAATTATTTTGGCAATATTTTTTTTAAAATTTTTGATTCTTTTTTTGCCAGAAGTAGGTAAGCTCAGAAAATTCATGAGGAGAAGCATACTAATTTATATCAATAAACTCTCAAAGAATCAACAGTGGGGGTCAAGTGACACTGGGTGTAGAATTCCCAAGCTACATATTCAAGAATGTTAATCATCATGGTACGAGGGTTTTACAACTCGTAGCATGTTTAGACCATTTTGCTACACCTATAAATTAGCTAAATCCACCAGAAGATATGAAAACATAGCTTAATTTTAGCTTAAATAGGTTATAGTATCAAACGGATTTGTTGCCAGAATGCCCTACTTCCCTCTACTCGTTAGTCTGTACATACCGGAACACAAAATTTGTCTATTTAAGAAATGAATTAAACGTGGCTCACATTTAACATGTGGTCTGTTTGAAAGTAGAAACACACATGGGTTTCCAATCTCCATTTTCAATATCATTCTCAACACCTTTGTCGAGGAAAAATTGTTGCATAAACCGGATTAAATGTCAGTTTCATTTTCATCCTCTCGTAATGGAAATGGAAATACAAATGCAAATATTATTGGTATCTTGGAAGCATGATTTAATGTATAAAGGTGTTTTTCAGCTTAATATACGTATTTCAAACAAAATATAAGAGCAGAACCAGAATGTTTGAAAATATTATCTTTTACAAACCTTTGAGAATCAGTGAAACAAATAGTGGAAGTTATCAAATTATTAATGAGCTGTCATCACTGAATAACATTGGTACATGAAGTGCAGGAAAGCCCTTGTTAAGACAGGAGATATTCTTCACATTATTAATAAAATTTCTCTTCCCCTATTGAGGAAGTAATAAAACTTTGTTTCAAGCAACATTAATAAATGCATACTTATTCTCTTTTATTGACTGAGAGTTTTCATCTCTTGATTCCATGAAATATTATTCATACTAATGTTATTAACATAAGTACTTCTTCAACGGAATATGAATGATTTATAGCATTATTTTATCTTCACAGGTGTTGTTAACTTCTCCATATAATTATCCTTCACCGTGGCAACTTCAACCTAATGTAAATCAAACATTTTTATATTATCAGTATACGATGGAGCCTACAATAAGCAGTCCTGACGTTAAATTGCTTGGAATAACGCAAAGGAAATGCACCTTCCGAGATGAAATTCGTTTGGATGTAGTGGAAACATACAGTTATGAAGCTTGCATTTTACAGTGTAAAATCAACCATTATATTAGAATGTGTAGCTGTGTCCCACATATCTACAATATGACAGGTTAACATCAGTAATATTATTTATTATATATGGCTTGATACATATAGAATGCTTATACCACATGTCTTGAAAATTCATAAGAACGTAGGTTTTTTCCTGCACCGTTCTTGAAATTATATTTTTATTAAGTAATTAGATATACTTCCGTATGATAATATTCGCCTCACATGAAGATAACACATACGATACACACACCATACGGTAAGATATTTCTGGACAATTTGATATTCGTGTATTTTACTCACACATAATGTACCTAAATCACCAGTGCAAATCAGGCATGTGAAGAAACTACGCCCGGGACTAACATAGGTATAGCACGATATTACGTGGCCATGAGCGAGAATAGAGTGTGCCAGCATCTATACTTTAAATTTGAAATGTTAAAAAAATCAATACAGGATCTTGAGTCATGCATCAACGCAAGAATCTTATGAAGTTAATATGTATACATATATACATGTGTGCGTGTGTTACAACAAAAATTAGAGGTTAAAATGGTATTGAGTAATATCACTAACCCTAGAAATGTATTTGTATGCTTTTTCTGGATCTCAATTTGCTGACAACGTCTGAATAGTCCAGAGTTAAAGCGATGTCTTTATCTTGTCGAACGTTGTCGTTCATGTGACATGGTCCTTCGGAGTTAGATCTGTAGTAACTTCAACGTGGAAAATTTATTTCATAGGACAGAGTTATTACAACAACCGCCAGAATGATTATAAACAAAATACAAATGATGCAAATGAAGACTAAAACTGGTAAACTATGTAATTGCCACAATAATTCAAACACCGTGTTCCACGTTAAACTGTGAAATGTGCAATGCATTATAATGTGGTAAACGTGGAAAGTGGCTGGTAGCCCTCTAAGTAGTTCAAAGAGCGTGTCAAGAGGTCACTCGTGTGAATGCTGTTACGGGTTGATGTGCGTAACGATGCGATTTCCACACACTTTCGCTTTTGGCACTTACAACATTTACTACTTTTAATCCTCAAATACCTGGCTGTACCTCGCAAGATTTTAGCTTAAAATGTATATAAACACACCTTAGACACCCCATGTATTTGGAAGGAACTGCCTAATGTATCACTAGTAAACCTTGATATAGTTCGTAACAGTCAACGTCCAAATCATCACCATGACACGACATCACTGTACTTGGTCAAGTGGGGTTACTCTGGATCACACGTATGAGAACTGGCTTCTGAGAAACATACGACTAGGCCCAGTCATGGTCCCTGGTGTTGAATTTCTACCTTTACATGTGAAACGAAACGTTCTCTGGAACACTTTTCCTTAGCTTTGTCGTGGCGCAGTGGTAGCGTCGTCGCCTTGTAATCAAGGTGTCCCGGGTTCGATCCCCGGTGGAGGCACAAGTGGTTCGGATCCCACTTTAAACTGTAGGTCCAGTCCCGATTAGCCTTATTATGCATAAAGTTGACTTAAAAACACTAACTCAATCCTTAGCTTTGTTTCATCCATATTCACACAAATATAAATATATTGTACAGATAGATCTTGATAGTTCTCTCAGATGCGGATTTGAAGACGAAGACGAAACTGATAATGTTCCCAAGATCACTTCAAGGTCTCTTTTATATCGCACGAACATCGCGTAAATTTGTGAATTATTGCCAGTTGTGTTTCAAACAAAATATGCGTAAATGTAACAATGACACTCCCCGATCAGTTTGTCTGGGATATCAGTTTTACTGCAACTAGTTCAGTCTCTCTTTTCCTAAAAGATGGCTTGTTCTTTCTTCCTTGATCAATACATTTTACTCCTTTGTTCCTCTTTCGGTTCTTCTGTCTTTTCTCTGTTTTTGTAATTTTTCCCATATTTTTAATTTACTGAATTTGATCATTCCTTCACACAATTTCTTCTCTTTCCGTTAACCAATTCTCTGACCCAATCTCTGCATTCGCTGTTATTATTTTCTATTTATGTATCTGTAATTTTTATGGTTCCTTCGTTTCTTCTTTTGTGCGTTATTAATAATTTCAGTTCTTTTCTCTTCCTGTAGATCTGCGTTTGTTGTTCCCTCCATTTTTCAGATCTCTATTTATTTTGTGTGCACCAAGGTAAAACAGAGAACAATGATCCGTTTCTCTGCTCCTAAAGTGTGTGAGGGGCTGATTTTCATCTTAGGCTTTCAGTGGAATACGTGGACAGTGCTCTACTGCGTAGAAGTGTATATGAGTGGATCGACAGGTTTAAAAATGACCAGACAAGCGGGAAGCACGAAGCGGGAGCAGGACGCCCATCAACCTTGACCACTGATGGGAAGATTCAACAAGCTCGAAAGATAATTGTGACAAACATATGTGTCACAGGGTGGCAGCCGATGAGGTGGCATGCTCTCTGCAAATTGGTCATCATTGCCATGCCTGAGGAGGGGAGGATTGGTTGGAGATATAACCCCTCCCCTTTGGTCCAGTGTTCTTAAACAAAAAGAACGCCACAGCAGGATAAGATGGTAAAATGAGGACCTACTACTAACAAAATTGTACATAAACCCCTCCCGTATCGAAAATTCTGGACACGCAACTGGTAGTCATGGTTCTGTGTGCGAAATCTTCCACTACAAGTTTCAGATCACTGATCTCTGTTTTCCTTTGGTGCACATTACCAGCAGCACGGCCATTTTTACTCTGTTACAAAAGAAAGAAAAATGGAGCGATTAATATGAAACCTCGTTCACGTAACCACAAGAGTACCACTTATCAGCATGCGAGAGATGTGGACATTGTGGGCAACCTAAAGATAGTTATGGTGAAAAGTGTAGATAATTTTTGACTCACACTCATACGTATATTTCCTTCTTTCCATGATAGTTATTTTCTCTGTCTTACGCTTTCTTTCTTGTTCTTTTCTACTTCTGTTTATCTTTCTCTCTTTTGTATTTTATTTTGTACCTTTAGTCTCCCTCTGTGTTTCCATTCTTCCTCCTTCTCATTGCTTTATCTCTATTCTTCCTTCCTTTCTTTCTTAAAGTTTCTTCTCTTTCATCTTTGTTCCTATTCATCTGTCTACTCTACTTCCCTTCCATATCGATCTTTCAGTTTCTCTATGTCTCTTCTCCGACATCCTCTCTCATTTTTATCTTATCCACTTTCATTTTCTTCTTAAACTGTTTCTTCTGTCGTCGTTCTCTTATTAACTAATTTCTTACCAAGGTTTTTTTCTTTTCAGAAATTCATCAAGTTGCACATACATGCCATATACCCTTCCTGTGATTCATCATGCTAATATTTTTATTTTAAGTCCTCTACATCATACAGTGATATAAGGAGAAATCTTTTAAATACATGTAAATACCAAAGTATTTTTTGGCCTAGAAAAAATGTAACAAGTATTGTCACTTTTCAACCAATACAGAATTTGAATTAATGTGATTGCAATGCCCTTATCTTAAAACCAGTACAAATAAGAAAATACTATATTAAAACACATGTCATTTTTCTTAACATAAGGACAAATTTAGATTTACAAGGGTCTCAACTATTGATTTTTCTAAAGAAAAGCACATTGATATTAATTGCAACTACAACTTTTAAAATAATTGTTGTATATGTTTGCTTATCACGTAGAATATGACACGTTGAAGTAATTTACAATTTTCCAGAATATTTGCTTATAGGCATGTTCGTTATTTTTGTTTACCATTTTCATTTCCTATGATTTTCTTCAAAGCATGCAGGGAATAAAATTACATTTTAAAAGCATTTTTTTTTTGTTTGGAAGAAAAAATATCTACTAGCATCTAAATTTTGTCACTTCTTTTACATAATGTCCTTGTCCATCAGTCGCCAGAGCCTCGTTAGTTTGAAGTCCAGGGTGTACTACGTGGAAGTGAGTTTGACTATTGGGTGTACTACGTGGAAGGAGCACCCCTTACATTCCTAGTTTGATTACGTGTGTAGGATTGTTGACAAATATAAAAATATGGAAGACAAAGTGGTAACGTCGTCTCCTGGTAATTAAGTGATCCCGGGTTCGATAACCGGGGAGCAACGGGCAGATCAAGTTCTGATTAGACTATTTGTGCATAAAATGGACTTAAAAAACGAAAACTCAAAACTCAAATATGATATTGGGATTATGTTAGATGTCAACCAGTTTCAGCAGAACCTTTCGCTGCTCAGTATAGTTCATACGAGGGCACGGTATCGGGTCGCGGCCCGGCGGTTGAGAAACAATGCACTAGAGTACTTTACCATGGTGACTAATATATTTTGGACTAAAGCTGACATTTTCAAATAAAATCAGTCAGATAAATGGCCAAAACATGGCCTCTTTTTACGAAGTTGAAGGCAAATTACAGCCGATAGATAACTGCATCAAAAAACTTGATAAAGCGAAATGACCGTTGTTGACTTAAATCATTGTAAAAACATTGTACATATCGATACTTTATTATATCAACAAATTAGAGGTTCAAACATAATGCCGGTCGGGCTCTCTTCTAAAGTCTAAATACAGCTCGTTAGAATGAAGCATTCGCTGCGCATGCGCGAACAACAAACTGAAGCAACACGATGCACAGTATTGAGAAAACGGCACAGTCCGAGAGGCACGTAAGCGACACGCGACACGTGCATCTTGCCGTGTCTCTTCTGTTCGAAAGGTTACATTGATTACTGAGTGTTGGCTTCCAAGCGACACGTGTTTCGTGTTGCATGTCGCGTGTTGCATGTTTCTTCGGTGTGAATTCTCCCTAACACTTCATGATACTTGTATCTCTTCAACGGCCAATTTTTTCACAGCTGGTAGTCGTAAGGAAATATTTTAATTTTGCACCCCATTTTAACCGCTTTCTTCACAATACACATCAAATCCAGGTGTGTAACCAGCATGA